>NC_134484.1:348307953-348495453 GCF_040206685.1 Ascaphus truei
ATATGTGTGTTTTACTCATAGTGTAGATGTGCAGAGGGTCTCCGGAGCTGAACCCCTTTGGTTTTAGGTCCGGGGACCCCCTGCTTCCCGAGATACAGGCCACTTTAGGGGGTGCCGGTATCCCTCTGCTTTGTTTACATTCCACGGTCACGTGATCGGGACATTTAAATGCAGAGGGATACCGGCACCTCATAAAGGGGCCTTTATCTCGGGAAGCAGGGGGTCCCCGGACCTGAAACCAATGCGGTTCAGCTCCAGAGACCCCCTGCACATGTACACTATGAGTAAAAGTTGTTTTGATATCTTTTTATTTTGTCGTTATTTGCGCCGAGAGAGCAGCTGATCTCTCTCTGCTGCAAACACATATCGGCAGAAATGGCCTATCGCCAGGCTATCGGGAGCCAGGCTTTTTTATCACCGGCTCATCGGCGTTTTGCTTTCGCAGTGATTCGGCAGGGATTCGGCATGGATTCGGCCCTTACTGAATACTGCGAGGGCAAATCGCCAAAATCACGCCGATGGGGAACACTTGGCGATTGCACTTTTTCGGCGCTTAGTGCATGAGGCCCTAAGTTAGCATTTAGCAATCTTTGTGTTATATCTGTGTGTAATAATGCATTGTCCACTCCACTGCCACTACCAGTCTAGTAGCATGGAGTGACTGTCTGTGTTCAGTAATTAATAATTAATACAACCAGCGTTCACAGAGGCTGACTGTAGCTAAAATGAACTCAAAATAGCTAAACATTGCAGCAGCATAATTTGTCACTGTCTGACAGAGACGTGTCTCATTTATATTACACAGCTTCAGGTTCCTCATCAGTGCAGGATGCTCCTGAAACGGTGCTCTGTATTCAGGACAGGTATAAACTCCATATCCCTCCGGTGAATCCAGACCACTCCCAATACAGTTCAGGCAGGTTACAGTATATGTCCACATATATGTCTTACAGGAGGTGTATAAATGTTGAGGCAGATAGAGCAGTTTAGCTCCTCTCTCAGATCAGCAGGCGCCATACCACTGAGCCCCAATTTTCTCTATGCTCTGCTCAGGGCCGTAAATAGATTTCCCGGGGCCCGGACTAGAGTTATTACAGCCCCCCACCCCTTGTGTCGGCGGTCGTGCGAGCCCCCCCCCCCCCCATTTCACACCTTGCGTGCCCCCTGTATTTCCCCCCTCTTTCCATGTATTTCTCTCCCCTCCGTCTCACTCCCGCTCTTCCTCACTCACCCCTCTCCATCAATTACCCCACACAATCCCTCCCCGCCTTGTATGTATTTCTCACCCCTGTATCTCACTCTAAGGCTGCGTCCCCGCTGGCACTGAGTGCAATTGGCGCTCAGTGCTTGACGCTTTCTCTTCTGTGTGTGCACGCTCGTGCACGGGCACGTACGCTCTCCCAAGCTCGGCGCTTGGGGAGACAAAACAATTTGAGATTGATGCGCGGTCAGCTAAGGTTAGTGCACACAGCACACAGCCACACACACACACATTACAAACACACACAAATAGCCCCGATCCATGCCCCCCGCTCGCAAAATTAGGCAGGACACCCTGCGTTCATGCTTTGAGAGTTGGTGATGTCACCGCTCTCAAGCATGAGCGCGATCAGCGCCAGCAGAAACGCAGCCTTACTACCTCTTTTCCTCACACACTCCTTCACCCCACTCTCTCCATCAATTACCCCACTCTCACTCAATTCCTCCTCCCATCACAAAATCCCCCCCCCCACAAAATACATACCAAAAAACCCCACCCCTCAAATACATTGAAAAAAAAATACCCCCCAATACATTAATAACCCCCCCAAATACATTAATAAATACAATATACATTAATTACCCTCCCACCCCAAAATACATTAATAAAAAAATTAAAAAAAACAAAATATATTAATTAAAAAAACACCCCAAATACATTAATTTAAAGAAGACGGTCCCACAGAGAGGGGGTGTAGAGTAAGAGACCTATGCTTATAATATTCTGAGCTCCCCCCCTTCCCCAGAAATATACAAAGTGTATAACAGAGTCAGTGAAGACCTGCTGGTACCCTCTAACCCTTCACCCTCCCCTCAAATGGGAAGAGGACCCCTTTGTCATCCCGCACACTGCTCCAGCCCAGCAACAAGTAGATCTGCACAACTTTTTAGGTGATAGTGATGGGATGATGCCCCCAGCCCCTACAACCTGCATGCAAGTAACTTCTGGTAAATCAGATGGGTGCTGCCAGCTGGGTCATCTCTGATGATCTGGTTTATTAATGCTGCCAATTCAGAACAGGGTTCCACAAAATAGCACAATTGTGGGGTGGGAGGAAGGGAAGGATGCTCTAAAATGTCACAGTGTTTGTTCTGTAAATGTTTTAAGTGACCATTCACCCCCACGCGTTCTCCACTCTGGTCACTACGCACCGATTGCATGACATAGCATGCAGTGGATCACCTCAGAGAAGGTTACCAAGCCATGGCTGGGCAACAGGAAGTATTTCCACACAATTCTGGTGACTCTTCTGGGCAGGCCACTGCGCCCCTGTGATGCCTGTGAGCTAGGGGAGGAGTCTGGAATGCAAGGAGGGCAAGCATGAGGACTCACACCATAACGTCGTCGAGAAGCATGTCCGCGTTCCCCTGCCTCACCTTTTCGAACACACTCCTCGTTTCCTCCCTCAGTTTCTCCAAATTCCACTAGGGCACTCCCTAGACCAGATGGACTTACAGCCGTTGCAAACACATGATTGCTTGAAGGACTACCTGCTACTACTCGCTTCTCCTGCCTGTAGTTCCATCCTTAAACCCCACATCCAATGTACCCAAGGCAGCAGGAGCAGCCGTAGAGGGGCTGGGTGATGCCAACTAACTTAGGTGGTGCAACTGAAACCAAATCCAGGGTCACAGATTCAAAACCGGTCGTGGGGCTTCACAACAGACTAGAACTAGGCTCTGCTCCGGCAACCTCGACACTAGCATCAAAGTCAAAAGATCCAAAATCTACGCTACCATCGGCTTCCTCTAAAACAGGGCTACTTTCATTAACAACCTGTTCCCCCTGACACAGGCTAAACAGTTGCAGAAGCAGACGGTTCCTGAGGCCCGCTCGCTCGCTCGGTTAAAGCAGGCCAGTGCTACGCCTACTCTGGCGCATAATACATGCAGGAAGAGTCGCTGGTACATCAACCCCTAATCTCTTCTGCCAGACTGCAAACTGAGCCTAAGACAGTTGTTGAATCTGACCTCTGTCTTCAGTCTCACAGGAAGGGCACGGTGATGGTGACAGACCCTCCTGCTCTGGCACCACTAATAATAGATAAAAAATAAAACAAACGGAACAAATTAAAATAATAATATTTCGCTCACACATAGAGGCTCCTGTCGCCTCTTACATTTTTTTTAACAACAGATTAATCTGCAGGCAGGAATTAGAATTTCTGACAGCGAATTAATCCACAATAAACACATTTTGCAATATGGATTTACAATAAACCTGGGGCGTTATTTTAAAGCCACATATCCGAGCCACATATCCGAGCCACATAGGGGGATTTTAAATAATCTGCATGGATTGAAGTCGGAACAATCCGTCTGCGGATTTCATAACGTGGAACGGATGTTGAAGGGAAAGCCATGGAAAATCCAGGGAATGGATTTAGACTGTTTCACCCATCTCTAACGTTGGGTAGGCGCAGGCTGGGCACAAATAAGCAGATAGTAAAAGGATCGGCGCCAGGAACTTTTGTAAAGCATAAAAGGTGCTTTATTTGACATCTGTCTATAAGGCACAACAGGTATTGACATACATCTAATTTGACAGAAACTCGTGGCAAAACATGTATTTCAACCCCTGGTAGCTCTCACTCTTACGCTGGGGAAGTACTTAAACTTGTTACCTGTATAAGGGGTACATTTGCACTCACTTGAATAGCTAGTAATGCCACATATCATATGAGTGCCATGAGGAATACACTTCATGCTGATGAATTAGTAACCCACTACAATGTATTGCATACTTCTTACATACCCATCTGATCAGGATTACACTAGGGACCTTCCGGTTGGGCTGATCCAAACATACTCCGGAGTTACTATGCCGAGAACACCTTACTAAAAGCATGCTTCCTCCTTTTCAAGCTTCGATCCTTACTGCTGGCGTTAACTTAAAGGGCACGTTTCCGAACTGAAAACAAAAAATAGTGACAGGTCACTTCTTAATACACAGCTAAATATACACAAATCTATTTACAGGACTCACTGTGAGGACCCCAGTTTGAACTCTGAAGAACCTGTTTCTAGAACATTGGGTTTAGCTACAGTATATATACCCTTCTATCTCCTTATGGTTACATCACTAGTCACAAGACCTACAAAAGGAGTGGGAATCCTAATTGCATAGTCATCCTACATCACATAATGGGGAGGTAAGAAACCTTAGTGAGCCCACACAGTTAACCCAGTAAACAAAATAGTAGTCCCAAAGATGGACAGCTGATATTACTAATTATGGTCATACCATACTTGCCATTAGAAAGGATTGTGTAGAGAATTTAGTGAGGATCTGGTATATTGGACGCAGTATCTACAAAGACCGGGTGGAGTTTGTAGATAATGAGGTCTATCTAAAAAAGTGCATTATATAGATGTACCAGACAGACGTAAGGGACTAGTACGAAAGCGATATCCAGCTCATTATTGTTAGGAGACACTCTGGTTTTAGAGATCAGTTACTGTATTAATGCAACTTTCATTTCATTGTATGTGCTATTTGAAACAATATCACGTTCTGATGTGAGCAAGTGTTATAAGTTTACATAACTTAAATCCATATATTCTAACTGTTTACCACTATTAGTGTATTTAAGAAATGTTGTCGACATTTAATTTTGCCAAGGGGTATGTAGGTTATTCAGCCTGAGGGCAGGTCTGGGAGCAGGCAGTTCAGAACCTGGCGTCTGTCCTGTGATGGTTCTAGCTTGGGTGCCTGATGCACATGGCACAGAGGGAGCTTTCGCGGCTGCCTGTTGCGAGGACCCTATGCTTGTGGCTAGCGAATGATGTAGTGTCAGTCACGTTGTAGGACTTCATTCATGCAATCAGTTGGGATTTAGCACAGATTATAGTTAGATTGGGCAAGTTACGTTTCATTTGGTCAAATATTTTTCATAGGAGGCTTTGAAAAAGGGGCACAATTTACTTGTGCAGTTGAGTAGAGTAGGATAACAAAGCAGTTGGTAGGTTAATTTTGCAGTCAGGTGGCAGGGTGATTTTCAATACGGATATTGAGGGGTTGTTCCGACCAGATTGCATCAGACCTATGCCTGGCTTGAGGGGGTTGCAGAGCAAGGTTGAGCGCCGTTGGCGTTACTTCTTGGTGGAGCACTCTGGCAGGGTTTGAGAGTTGATGTTGTTCATGTTGCTATTAATAAAAATCGGTGGCCATTTGAACCTCCAGACCTTTCATGTGTTTTATTTAAGGGTATGTTTTCAGGGGGTGGGGTGGAGTGACATTGAGGGCTCCAAGGTCATGTAAAAATCATGTTGCATTTCAATTATCCATTCACAAATGTCAATCACTAAGTTCGATTACCTCTTACATTTGCCATTGCATGCAGACCACACACACAGTGGACACTCAACCCAAACATACCCGGCTTGCTACTGTATGCAGAATCACTCAATCAGTGGTGGTCTTTGTGACGATAGCTTTGTAACAGGCTATTAATAATACACACCAAATATCACTGGGTTGAACTGAACGAGACTTAGATATGATAAAATATAATTTATTCCTTGAAAAAGGTGAACACACGAGATATACAAATAACAGACAAAATATGACACTTAAAGTTGGGAATGATGAAATAGTCAGAAATCGTGACTAGCAGTTCATCCAGCAATCTTGAAAATCACAAAAGACAATAGCCATAGGCTGAGCCTGGTTCTTATACAATTATTTCCCAATTGAACACAATCTAAACCCAGCCCCTCATAAATTAGTGGTGAGGTTGACAGTTTTCCACAGAGTAAAACTCCTCCCACCCAAGGACGTTTAAAAAAAACTGCTTTTCCTATCTAAATAACTTCATAACTTCAGTTCAGTGATACTTACTGGCACGCGAGACATATTAATACATTCCAGCACGCATGACGCGCCCAATAAGACTAAATATTACCGTGTAATATCAAAATTAAGAGAGATATTAATATCTGTCTCTTAGGACCTGCTAGACATCATGTCTGTAATCGTTATTTGCGGCTCGGTCCCCCGGTTACACATATGTAATTTTTAGCACGTTCAGCCGAGGACATCTCATGGTATTCTTATATTTAATAAGGTCACTCATTCTGATATCTCCTTGGGTAACCGCACCCCTGGCCCCCATAACCCCTGGTCAATAAATCCTTTGAAGCAGGGACTCCTGTGTAGAGAACATTTGTCACAGGTTCTAGATTTCACACCCAATGCCCCAGACATGGGTCTAGCTGTCTCTACCAGCAAGATGTGTTAACATACACCAAACCCCCTCTGTACTTTTCACACCCAACTTCAATCAAGCCTGTTGAAGCCCAGATATTTCTGAAAAGACACCACATATTTGTATTTTCCTAAACCGCAGCTCATTAACCCCTTAAGCCCCAGTGTGTGTGTGGTGCAGACACTGGCCCAGAAACAATACATTTATACAGGGGAATAAACAGTTGGATGGCTGAAGCAAGGCAAAAACACATTACTGGACCCCAGTCCAGTTAACCCCTCGCTTCCCAGGTGAGAGTAGAGGGTGGCCAAATGGGGTGTAACCCCCTTTAATCCCGGGCCAAATCCCCTCTCTCTTGACAGCCTTCCAACCCAGGTGGGGCAGCACATTGTGATTCTACAGAATAGTTATGCATGAGTGTACTGCTGTGCTCAGAAGTTTAAACAGGGGCTCTTTTGAAGTGACATAACTATACAGGCAAAATAATCTTTTGATGTTGTTTGAAGTATTCGCTATGTGCACTGCCTGTAATGCTTTATCACTTCAAAGATTTGCTCTACCCAAGGTATATTGCTGGAGCATAATTCATAAAATCAAATCCAATAACCTATACTCTAAATCAAATGTACACATTCAGTTTTATTAAGTTATATTTTAGTAGTACCAAAATGCTGGCAATATGAGAATTAATGTGTCTTGTTGCATAGACCACTCCTCTCTCTGAATTCTAAATCTTAAATGGATGGTTTTTATCCAAAAAAAACACATTGTATTGAGAATAGAATAAGCCTACCTTCTGTGTATGTCCTGAACTCCCCCTCATCGATCTCTAGTGACATTTTTAAGGCTTGAGGAGATAAATGGTTTTCATTAGAATAAAAAAAAAGTCTCATCCTCATAACGTTATCCTTGTAGCGCCTAAAATATTGTGGCCCATATCAATGTGTTTGGCTGATCAAAATGTACATTTACATCTCTCACATATACAGCTTAACTTGTCCAGCACCATTGAACTTATTTAAAGCCAAGATGTTTCAATTATGTTTTTTTTTTTCCAGGACATCAGATCCAAGATATTATTTTTAGTGAAGATCTTAAACTGAATGGTGACCTGTCCATCACATTTCTCTGCTATTTACAATGGAAGATGTCAGGAATGTGAGGTCCCCTTTGAGGGTGACACCCAGGTCCTCTGGTAGGTTTGGATACTAGCACCAGACCACCATAATATATACATATACATTTTATTGGGCCATCAATGACAACCCCAGGCTAAGCTCTTTCCTGTCAAAAGAGCTGTGCATCTATATTTTTAAATCACAGGTCGCTCTCAGATAACCTCACTTTTAGACCAACAGAAAACCAGACTGGGGCCCTGACCCCAATAAAAACAATGCATATAATTTTTAACTGTAACTTGTAACTCAAGTTTACCTATTTTGTGCCAAACCTGTTGATAACTACATATAGATAGGGCCTGGCGTTACAACTACTACAATTGTGTGTGTACTTGGACCTGCTGTTTAAATAGAGGTGGGATGGGTGAGCTTAAACTAAGAGGGGCCACATAACTCCTAACAATTTACAATTAGACATACACCATCTTGACACTGATACATACTACTGTGGAACAGGTTTTGAGTTTGCTAAAATTCTGTATGTCTTATGAAATGTCTCAATACACCCCAAATTCAGATGACTCAATACGGTGCCTAAAATGTTTTAGCAGACTGCACATATCTTAGTTCAAGGGGATACCAACTGGTGCATTCCCACAGTCCAGAAGTTATCTTATCTAGCATGTGTTCACTTATCAAAAACCTCTGAACATATGGTGCGTGAAGCAGCGATATTCAGGTGGATTCCAACTGGGGGTGGTGTCTGCAAAACCTGCTCTACCACCACCATCTAAATCCTCTGCTATTGACTAGAGAAGAGCCAGGATGCTGCCATTACAGCCAACCCCATCTCACTGCTGTTGGTATAATGCAGCTTATGAGTGCCATTGGGCAGGTTATATCTGCGGCTGGAAACTATTCAACAGGACTGGCGACTGCTATAACTAAAAATTGCATTCACTTTTAAGTACAAAATTGACCCATATCAAGTGAGCACCCTGTCTCCCCGTCCAAAGAAATTAAAAGCTTACATCTTCTGAACATTTCAATAGCCTGAACTCTTCTCCTCATGCTCTCTGTGGAACTTGCCAATGCCATTGGCCAGGCACTGCCATCTAATATACTTATCCTTTAAACGGCAAAATAAAGTATTTATAAATGAAGGGGAAGGGGGAGAATGATAAAAACCACTTTTCCAAAATCATAACACGACACCTATCATAGTAATGGTCTATTTTGTTTGCACAGCTTATCATAGCTACATATTGAGATTTTCTCCCTTAAAAGACCACCCTTTGCCCCCATTGTCCATGGGGAAATGCACATACACCTCTAATGCAAAGAGCAAACAGAAGGTTTAGTCCTGGGTTAAACAACTCACTGAAAATTGGTAGCAACAAGGCAATCCATTTTGATGGTCTCATTACTGTTCAGTAAAAGACAGAGCAGCGGTGTCGAAAAGGGGGAAAGGGGCAACAGCCAGGGTAGCTGTTCCAGGTCCAGCAGAAGAAAGGGACTGACTGTGGGTGTCGGGGCCTGGCCTTGCGTACTACTTCGGCTGACATCCAACCACCAGGATTTCAGTCCTGGGTCACAGGAAACTTGTAGGCAACCCTGATTTTATTAGAACAGAGGGACACAAAAGCTGAAGATACCAGATGTCAATAATGACAAAAACTGTTGCATGTGATTTAGCAGCAACATCTAGTAACACTGCGCTTAAACACTGCTGCGAAACACACATAACGTCAGCCACAGCCTATTTTTGGTGGACTAATGGCTCCTTTTCTCCTCCTTGCACACTTAATAGTTTGGAATACTTGATAACTCATTAATGTTACACAACGCTTTTAAAGAACACAGGATACTATGATACAGTGCTAACCACTATATGTTGACTTTATGATCCCATGCATACACATCTCTGTCCATAAATGAAGTCAATTGACAACACCTTGCTTTCAGGTTGAATAATAAAAGAATACACTTTAATAACTCAGGAGTTTAGGCAGCATACTGGTTGTTGTTTCTTGGTAAACTTCAATAGGAATTGCATGTCCTCGTATTTCTTAGGCATAGACTTGAAGACATTTCCCAGAAGACCCCATATGTTAATGGTAAACATTAAAGAGTCTACACATGACTGTACAGAACAGTGTTTTGAGTTGACTGCATAATTACTTTTGCCCACAGCTGTATACAATGTATGAATTTTTCATACATCTGGTACAGATTTAGTAAGGGGGGTTTATGCCAGTTATGTGACTCACTTAGGCCCTTTTTATGACTCAAAAAAAGGTAGACAAAACAAAAATGTGACAAACAAAATTCTACGCCACTAACATTTCAGTATATTTGTATCAGGTAAGTTTGGGGCAAGTCCCGCTATTGAGTCACCCACAAATTGCAAGCTGGTCTACACAGAACAAAGGACTTTGATACTCATACAAGGTCAAAATGCCTCTACCAAAATTGCCATTAAAAAAAGGATGTTTTAAGGGGACAGTTCTCACCGTGACATCTAAAAATAAATAAAAGCAATGCACATAAAGTATATGACTGAAATTACTACATTATTACTAGAGCTCTGCAAAAAAAATTCCCGCATTCCGATCTGCCTCCAATCGAGCGGTTGCTTTGGTCCACGAATTTCTGGAAATCAGTCTCAAAAAGGGCGATTCATATTTCTGGATTTTTTTTTTTTGGTCACTGACAATCTTGCGGATTTGATTCATATAAATCCATGCGGATTGTATCCAATGGCAGTTTTTGGATTCATCCGCACGGATTTAAACAGGAACAATCGGTCGACGGCTTTAACACCACAAGATGGATTTTTCAATGGAAAGCCCTGGAAAAAGGATTTGAACAGTTTCAGCCACCTCAAATTATGATGCCATCTGGCAATATTAGGTTTGGAGTGAAACCATTGCCTGCAGTTCCTTGTCAATCGTAACCAATGTCTCCTTCAGTGCCATAACATCAGCTGTATTCTTTTAGTAGTTAAACTAGGAATACCCAAAGAAAGTTGTATCTATTGGGTATTCTGTGACAGCTGCACACGTGAACTTTGGCTTTCAAGCCTAAATGTGAAAGACGTTTAAACATGAATCTTTCATTCTTAGTTAGAAAATTATATACTGTAGAACAAAAGGCTGAGCATTTTCTATGTACAGTATTACAATTCCAATATAGATCAAGTGGAACTGGCGCTTTAAGGTTCCACTTCTGTATCTTCTAACACTAAATAAGAACTATTCGTATAAATCATACGGCTGCAGTAACATTCCAGAATGCAAACAATGCAATTATCACTTATCTTTTTTTTAAATTTTTTTTTAACGTTTAGGTGTAATGTTTCACTGCAAAAATAAAAGAAACTGCGAAATATGCAAAATGTACCCAAAACCATGTTACTAACAGTTTGGGATAAGAGCATTTATCTACATTTTTCACAAGATAAAACACCAGCTTAGTTCCTGTAAATACCAAAAGAAACTATGGTTTCCCTGGCAACATACGGACTAAACAGCAATGCACTTGCCAGGAAGTGAGTATGAGTGATCGTCACATCTGTTAAGAGAAGCAGGACTAGGCAATCTATTACACAAATTGAATGGATTACATGGTTACAATGGCAACCCAGATATGCTCATGGGGGCAGGAACTAAGGAGGCTTCAGCCCCCACCCACAGGTTCATGCATTTTTACGTTATGTTGATGTATGTTACTCATTTCATATGTAAAGCACCCCCATCCAAACGAAAGTTCCTGCAAGCCTGAAATACACCCCAGAGCAATGCCCTGCTCTACCATTGAGAAGGAAAGTAAAGATTCAGTTAATAAATATCTTGGAGGGACACAGTAAGAAAAGAAATGCTTCAATAAAAGAACATCAATACATAGATCGATTTACTTTAAGACATTAAATGTGTTTTCTTTCGGACACCCACACAATGTATCATTGGCTCGCTCCACTAACTCCAGAAAATTATCCTTATGTTCAACATCCCTGGTAGAGGGGAACAAAAAGGTGTTGGACAGGACTTCTCTATTTGGTATCACAGCAACTGGCAACAGGTAAAACACAATTAATGTTTCAGTAGTGATTACACGTCTTTTCATGGAAATATTGCTAAAGAGAAACCCAGCATCTTTAGTGGAGTATTTTTATTCCAGGCATACATAAACGGTATACGATCAATAACTGCTGCTTTTTATAAAAAAAATTAAAAAAAACACTAAAATTAGCAGTGATTAAAATCAAAGAAACTTTTTTTGCTGGTTCAGGCTTTCAAAATTGGATTTTGTATGCTGCGTCAAACTGTGCTTTAAATATTGTGAAACTCAAACAAAAAAACCCCACATGTTGCATTAATACTTTTGTTGATTTTTACAATTAATTTGATGAAACCATCTACAATCCATGTTACTAATTAAGTTTCTGGAGGACTTCGGACTAATGTTATTCCCCTCACTGAGCAGTTAGTTACAATGGCTAAACATAAGCCACAAGGTATTCACTTTCTCAAATTAACTTAACAGTGCAGTTGAAAGTACATCGTTTCATATGGTGCACAGCAATGCAATTTAAATGAAATAGTTCACTTGCACTTTAACTCCAGGTGGGCAAACTTGGAGACAGCCAACAGTGTTAAACAAGAGAAAGGGTGGCTGTGTTTGACCTTGGGCAAGTCACTCACCATATGGCCAAAATACCTTGAGATTAGTTACAGACATTCAAACCAAGTGTACACTGTACCTTCATTGTATGACCCAGAAATGCAGGAAGTATTTTTCGGGTGGGGAAGATATATATATATAGATATATAAACTCCCCCACCCGAAAAATATATATATATATTTTACACATACATACTCAGGGGGTGAACACCCCCCCCCCCCCGACACACACACACAGTTCCAGCCCCCATTGTCTGATCAAATGCAAAGAATGTACAAATCTCTGATGATTATTATTAATATTAACACCCTCACATCTGAAATGACCAGCAAATGACATCAGTGCCGCCCTGGAAGACTTTCAAAAGTGCACACACAAAAAAAAAAAAAACCACAATAAAGTGTATCACAAAATATGAATAATAATAAATGCACTAACAATTTCCACAAGGGGAAGCACACGGGTGGGCTGCAGATCGTGTCGAGGGCTCCCCCTCCCCCTGCATGTGGATTCCTGGCTGAGCAGTGACGTGTCCACCTGAGCAGCTCCGGATCGCAGGGTTAACCCGTTCTCTCCAGGATGACGCGGCAGACTCCAAAAACAAAGTTCTGTAGTGCACTGACTGCTATAATATTCAGAGTCTAAGTGTCACAGAACTTTGATTTAAAAGACCACGATGAGAAGGCTCTGAGCAGGATGTTGGGATACAGGTGACCAGCAAGGAACGGATACCGTGCGTCTTTGCAAATAAACGGGTGGCTACTTAATTGATACGTTGTACATTATACATATGATCTACAGCAATTTTTTTTAATGCACGTTCATGAGAAGGCAAAAAAAAATCTGTAAATCTGTCAAATGCAGTCCCGGCAAAAACAAAACTGCCGGTACAAATCTCGGAACGCAACAGATTGCAGAAGCGATATGTTAATTGCACCAAATAGCACCTGCACATCTAATCTAACCACTGATCACAAATGCATGGCCCAAACCGTGTATTAATCCATGCATGCTTCATCCCCAAATCATCCAAGGTCCCCCCACATCCAGCTGCATGCACGTCCCCGGCCGGATCTATAGAAACACATTGGAAGAAAGATACTGTACAGGAATATCCCTGCCTTGCATCCCAAATCGGAGCCGCACTGCTGCATTTCACCCTGCAAGACAGAAGGAGGGGAAAAAAAGAGACACTGGGAAAAGTTGATGTACATTGGGATTGTCTGCACCTGAGCGCGGATAAACTGCAGGCTGGCAGTTACCTGAGCAGCTGTTGCAGCAGCAATGCAACAGGTCGCTGTCAGCAGCAGCAGCCAGCGGATGGAACGTTTCCCTGGGCAGCGCGCGCCCAGCATAGGGACCGTGCAGCATAAAGCCCTGCACGAGCCGCCGGTGCAGCTGCACGACAAGCTCGCTGCACCCACTCACTGACAAGCCAGCTCGGCCGCCCTACACCTCCTGCCCCGGCTGCCACTGAAACACTTACACCCCCTGCGTTCCTCTTCCATCTTGACTTTTGCCGACGTGGAAATTTTTTTTTTTTTGGGGGGGGTTTGGAAACGAGCTGCGCGCTTATTGGCTGCCGGCAGCCGGGGTTGAAGGTCATGGCTGCCTGCGCTGTTCCGCGCCAAGGAGCGGCAGCTGTAAAGTCAGCAGGATTTACCTCCTCCCACCCCCAGACCCGTTGGCATGTTGGTTTATGCAAACCACGTTAATGTGACAGATAAGGACGTGGGCCTATGAAGCTGCCGGGTTTAAAACACTGGTTAAAAAAAAGGGAGGGGGGGGGTGTTTCTGTGAAAGCGGCTGCCCTTGTTCGCTTGTGTAGCATGGGAATTATTCACGCGGTGTCAGCGCGCGGGGACGCCCCCTTCACCCTTTAATAGCCGGCAGGCTCCTGTTACACGGCCGTTCCGTGCTCATGCAGTGACAGCTCACTCCGCCGCTGCAGGGGTTAACTGCGGCACTCTCCTCTCACAGCTGATGTTACCGAGCCCTTTAACCGGATGTTCCACACATAGTCTCTTCTAAACATCCCTTATTCATAGTTGTGATCCTTATTGTATTTATTATTGCTGCTGCTGCTGCTGCATCCTGAGTTCTCTGATCTGTATTTTAGTGATGATCACTGAATAATTTTCTTTGTGCCGTTTTGGCCTTGCAAGAATTAGTTGCAGAAGTGCCTGACGTATACCTGGGTAGCGTCTTTTCCAGTGCTTCTTTTTGCAAAATTTGCCTGCAGACAGGGCTAGAGAAGAGAACTCGCATTGATATATAAACGTAAGAACTCACAGTGAATTGCAATCATTTTTTTTTAAATTAATTAAGTAGCCGAGATAGTGCAGAGTAAATCAGTACTTCAGAATTCGGTGATACCTTTTTTTATTTGGACTAACAATTTGATATTATGAGACAAGCTTTCGAGAGCTCCACTGAGGAAATGAGTAAAACTGTCAAAGCTTGTCCTGAATAACCTTTTTTTTTTTTTTTTTGGACTAACAATTGATATCACCTAATACTGAAATAATATTTTAGAAATGGCTAGAAAACTAACATTGAATTGCATCTGTTTTCAATTCTATAGTAGCCACGTTTGGACATATGTGTCGCAAGTGAATGCAGCGTTAGGAAATGGGACATCATTTGTGAAATATAAAGATGCAAACACTAATCAATGGTTATTGAGGATTATGTCCTATGACTATGTACCAAGGCAAAAGTGGAGAAATTCTGGGGCGAAACAAATACACTAAATGTATCAATAAAAAAAATCCTTTTGATTTCAATGGGAATTTTTATCTTTCATAAATATGGTGCAGATGTTTTGCCCCAGAACTGCACCACTTCTGTCTTGAAACAGGGGGTCTATGTATAATGCCAAAACAGGTGCAATTCTGGAGTGAAAAAATATTACACACATCAAAGAACATCCTATTTCTTTCAATGGGATTGTTATCCTTTGATACATATGGTGCATATTGTTTGCCCCAGAATAGCCCCACTTTGATACATAGCCCCCTGTCTATTAGGGTTTAAGGCTGTAAAACAAGGGGGGGTGGGGGTAGCATCAGATTTAACACAGAAAAAAATGTACGTATACGTTTTTTTTGTTGTTAAGATAGGGTAACCTTTTAATTTGCAATCAGGATAGTAAATCAAGTCATACTACAACTAGGGCACAATTTGAGAAACAACAAAGTTTGAAGTTAGAACTTTTGTTTTTGTTACAAAAATGTAAACTCTGGGTTGCTGGACTTTGACTGTGTTCTGTGCATGACTGAAACAGGCTTGAGAAATAGCCAGACACAGCTAATGCCAAGTGTATCATTTTAATATGAGAATCATTCCTGGAAAGTTTATAAATGACCCATGAAAGTAATGTGTGTGATTCTCGCCCTGTAGTTTGATTGCAAACTTATGCCTTATGGCCGGCGTAGAACTTTGCAATTTGCATAACAATCCATTGTTAATGAAAAAATACGTAACCTACCGAGTTAGCTTCTACACCGATGCTGAACTTCCAACATTGGTAAAATAATGAAACGGTTTAAATACTTGCTAACTTACATAATACTTATTACTTCCAAGTCTTCCAAGTGAGGTGAGCGCAGGATGCTCATGGCATGAATATGAAAAGATAAAATGAAGAGAATACAATAGTGTGACCAATATGTTGGCAAAATCTGACGAGTGAATGCAAATCAATTTCACTCACAAATTTCTCCTTGGGGATATGGCATATCGGAGGCTCATTCTCTCTCTGACTGGAGCAATGCTGCAAGGGGACTCTTTATATGTCTCACAGGAATGCTGCAGGGGTCTTCCCGTTTTCTCAAAGAAGAAAGAAACTATCATAGTACAGTATATATATCTCAATTGTATTGGGATTGGCACAAAAGGGTAAAAAATACACTCACATTTCAAATATGGGGGACATTCATTGTATGAGTGCTGAGTCCTGGCATTTCTGTTGCCGGTATGCATATCTCTTCCGTGTTCCCCCACTACATTTTATATGCATGAAAAAGACTGTTGCATAATACAAACTAAAAATGTTTAGCTAATCGACCCAATAATTGCTAAAGGGAGTTAAAGCTTAAATATATGTACATGCTAGAAATGGAATATCGCTTTATGTGCTGTCCTGCCTCATCCTTTAGATCTGTCCTCTGCTGTCTATTTTTCTAATATCTATTTACTTTCTGTTTCTCCTCCCTTCCTGCTGTGCTCAGTCACGGTGCAAAATCTCAAGGTAAAGTTTGGCTTGGCAGATACAAATACAGAGGATGTAAATACAAGTGACAGGTCAACTGCAGAGACCAGAGAAAAGGAAAAGGGGTAAAAGGTAAATGAATGCTGGTCGTATATGCAGAGATTTGTCAAAACATGGACGTTTACCACAGCCATCCTTAGGCCACGCTTGTAGTCCCGGCTACGGCGACACAATTGCGTGACCTCATACGTCGCCATTGTCATAGTGATTCCTGCCTATAATGTGGGAGACGAGACGGCGACCAGGGGGAGTGGTGGGGGCGTGGCCGTGAGCGGTTCGCCCTCATTGGCTGAACCGTTCACGTATTACTGACGTCACGTGGCGGTCGCCGAAAAAATGAATTTCCATTGACTTCGAGAAACTTTAGTCACTGTGTTGCGCCAACGGATGAAATCAACTTGTTTTGATGCAACGTCGCTGTAGCCGGGACTATAAGCGTGGCCTTATTCTATGTGACTCTGATGTTAGAGAGACTGAAGTAAATAATCATTTGCTGTTTTATTGGTGCTTTATTCCATTAATATGTCAGCAAAATGAAAGGTAAACATGTCTGGCTGATTTCACCATGTCCCACTAGTCTGTACTACGTCCCACAAGGTGTAGAAACACATATACTTTTGTAAAAATTATTACAGCCCACAAACCTCTGCCCAGCCCCTTTCAGCCATGTCTTTAGAGTAGGAGGACCATTTTCTCCAAGTAAAAAAATGGGACAACTGTCACGCATGTGCTAAAGGACCGCGCAGGCGCGAATGGCCCACACCAACTGTGAATTCAACTGCCAGAGCCGATCGCACATGCGCGAATGACCCATCGGCTCTTGCTAGCTGCCAATGTGCGATTTGCTCTTACCGGCAGCGCACTCGTGATCGGCACGGGCAAACAAAAAAAACCGGGACGTTTTAGCACTTTTTTAAAAGTTGTCTTGACACCGGGGCACAATACCAAAAACCAGGACAATCCCGGAAAAAATGGGATGTCTTGCCACCCTAGTTTAAATGCACCCTGGCAAAGCATAGTACCAGTGGCTCACAATCTTTGTAAACTGCTTCCTCTCAATAAAAGAATTTGTTTAGCCTTTGGGACGTCCTTTCTGTTTTAGGTGCGCAAAAGAAGATGACCATTGGTGATTCTCGCAAAAAAATATATTAAAAATAGGGATTCCACATAGTGGAAAATATTAATTGGGTTATTGATGCAAGAAAACAATCTTTATACTGTATCTCTTGGTGTGTACGTCCGTCCTGACTAGAGATGGGCGAAAGTTTTTTGCGGATTTAGATTGTCCGGTTCAATTGGTCTGCAGATTTCCATGGGTTAGTCTCAAAGGGCGATTTACCCATTTCTGATTTTTATTATTCTGTCACTGACAATCCATATGGCAAATTAATAATCCGCGTCAGATTGTTAAAAATCCGCACTCAGATTAAATCTATGGGGGGAGAGAAAGAGCAGATTTTTAACAATCTAAGTGTGGATTTCAGATTCAATATGGAATCTGAGTGCAGATTCTTAAAAATCGACCTGGATTGTTTCCAATGGTGGACTCGCTTTGAATCCGCTTTGATTTTTTAGTACCCAATACGCAGATGGATTTTAGTGCAGGGACGGAACAATCCGCGGAATTCCGGGGAACTGATTTGAACTGTTCCGCTCATCCCTACTCTTGACCCTCTAAATTCCACTTGTAAGTCTTCTAGGCCCCCCAAGAAACACAATGATTCTCACGGATGACCAGTTGACAATCTTTGTGCGACAGAAATATATTCTTCTTTTTGAAGGAGCTAGTGGGTAACAGTACTGAACAGAAGACATATATTCACCAGAATATTTATTCCCAGGGGAAAAGAGAATGTGTCCTTTGAATGGCAACAGCCGCTTTAAATAACAGCTTGAGTGAGCCCCACAATATGCTGTTAATGCACTCACTAGAGTTAGTCAGCAAGTGTATGTATTTGAAGCAGCAGTCTGTGCTGCTCTTTTTTTGAGGGGCTGGGGATTTGTTGCTTATGTAGCACTGCTCTCCCCCCAACCCGCCCCAAATCGACCCACCCCCCTGGGAGATCTTGCCTAAGATACAGTTGTTCTGGTGCTTGTTACCTGTGAGGTTCCAGAAGAGATGAGCTTCTGCGATGGTAAGGAGAAACAGGACAGGCTTTTGGTGATCCTTCAGGTTCTTTTCGTGGTGTCAGCGCCTCCAGTCATTGCAGGCTCCAGGGTTCCTGGAGACAGTCCCCGCCATGACAGACCTCTCTCATACCTCTACCCAAAAGACTTACTTAGGCAGGGGTATATAAAAAGGATTCTTTATTGAAGTAGCCACTGCAGTTGGTATTACAGCGTATGCATCATATTTTAGAATGGGTCCCAGACCTCTGGATGGTGCTGGCATTCTTGCAATATTGAGGCCTTGTGCTCTGCACAGATCTTGGGCTGCACTCAGCCCCAATAGGGGCTGAAGGCATGTCTCACTCCCAGCCGGGAGGAACTTGAACTAACTGTAATTTGGACACTTCCTCTCTAAGGCACAGAGGGGGAGGGCACAAGGTCTGTACCATGATTGGCTGTACACAGACTCCAGTTAACCTCCACCCTGTCACTCAGAGAGACAGCATGAGGAGGGGTAAACCCACAGGATAGCCTGACACTGCCTGTAGCTATCAGGACTTACGTGACAGGAGGCAGAAAGTATAGTCTGGACTAGCCATGGCTTAACTAAACTTGCTTAAAACTAAGCTGGGTGCCCCTGGTTCCTGAGATAATATAAGCGGTTATTATTATGATATATTTGTAAAGTGGCAACAATAGAAAAATGAAACCCCTATAATGAGAGCACTCTAAACAGATATGTACACTGATGACACCAGAGGGATCTAATGATGTAATGAATTGATGAATTATTTAAAATAATCTTTATTAGGAGATACCTCAAAATTAAAATATTGCAGGTAAGTGAACCTATGCCTCCTCTGAGGCTTGCCTGATCTAAAGTAAGAATTTAAAATGGAGTGGGTATAGACGGGGGTATAAAGTCCCAATATAACGTATAAGTAGGACTATAAAGCCATCACGTTTAGATGCAAAATCACATCTAAATAAGTGTAGCTAAACACCAGACTCTGAATGGTTAATGAGTAACCTATACAGAGAAATAAAAGGATATACTGTCATAGAGAGTCTTAGTGATTGCTGCACTGTGGGGGTGCAATGCCTGTGGCCAAATATGTAAATGAATATCAATATATAACACTTATATCAGCTCTGGCCTTCCACCTAGCAGGTAGTGCAGTGTAGTGTGAACACTTTAGTGCACACTTCAATGACAGTAGATCCTTTTATTTCTCTGTATAGGTTACTCATTAACCATTCAGAGTCTGGTGTTTAGCTACACTTAATTTGATGTGATTTTGCATCTAAACGTGATGGCTTTATAGTCCTACTTATACGTTATATTGGGACTTTATACCCCAGTCTATACCCACTCCATTTTAAATTCGCACTTTCGATTAGGCAAGCCTAAGAGGAGGCATAGGTTCACTTACATGCAATATTTTAATTTTGAGGTATCTCCTAATAAAGATTATTTTAAATAATTCATCAAGTCATCAATTCATTACATCATTAGATTCCTCTGGTGTCATCAGTGTACATATCTGTTTAGAGTGCTCTCATTATAGGGGTTTCATTTTTCTATTGTTGCTATTCTACATCGCCCCTGATTGTAATACCTCCAGCCAGGCTGTAGCGAGGGTGTTCTTTCCCTTCCCCCTTTTCCCCCCCTTCCCCTGAAGTGTTTGACATATTTGTAAAGTGCCAACATATTCCGCAGCTCGTTACAGTGTGGGGTACAGAGTGACATCTATTACATAAACAGAATGACATACAAATACAAATAAGGACAGACCTGCACAAACAGATACAGAAGGTAATGAGGACCCTGCTCCTGAGAGCTTACAATCCAGAGGGAAAAGGGGCAATGTTGAAACAATGGTAAAGTGGCTGCTCATCGTGGGGGTGCAATATGCCTCAGGGTGGGTTATGGTGCAGCTGCACTGCTGGATCTATTAAAGTTTGTGGGCGGTGATGCTAAAGAGTGTTAGATAGCATGGAGTTTTGTCCAGTCGCACAGCTGGTACCAATAGGTTTGGGTGGATGTTAGGACTGTGCCAGATCACCGTAGCCAGCCTAGCTCAGTTTTGTACGGGTTTTTTTTTGTTTCTCACACGGCATACAAAACTGCAAACATCTCAGGAACCGGGGAAGGGGTTATGTCCTGGGGGTTGAGGGACCAAGAATCAGAACTGGTGACCCCCAGGTTCAGATACATAAAAAAAAAAAACATAAGAGGAGCTGCTGCTTTAAGCAAAAAAACAGCTCATAAAATAGGATTCATTTGAAACGTTTTGAGGCTCAATAACCAAACGCATGGGAAGCTTTGTATCAAAATTGCCACCCAAAATCTGAAAACAATACCAATAAATGCCACCCCACACTTTGCTGAACTGATGGGGGAAAAAATGAATGGTCTGAAATGTTTATATATATTTTTTGCAGTTGGGTATTTCTTTCCTTGCCCCCACAATGATTAATGAATATTTTGCATTGTTTACTTACACTTGATACCTACATTTTCACTTCATATATTACAGAGTGTGAAGTATTGTTCAAGAGTCTGAAGATCGAGCAAATATTTTCCGAACAGACTCTTTGCCATTTTGTTAGATTTTTACTGATTGTCGTCTCTTTGGTTTGTGACTTATCTCTGGAAGATAGTGCTTTCTTTCCTTATCTGTAAGCAGGGAGATTGACAAGGATATTCACAGTGATCTTCTCTAGGGTTTAAGAGCAACCAAATCCTAGATGCATTTATATACGAGTGCAAAATGCAAAGGACCTTTCAAAAATTTAACTTTTTTTTTCTGTTTTGGGATACAATGCATATTTTTTAAGGCAATAACAAGAAATAAAGCACTGTATTACTCCAAACGGATCTGGAAAAGATTGAAAAAGGCAGTGTTAAGGACCGATACTTTGGCTTAAATAAACCACCTCATACTTTCTCATTTGGAGTGCTACTCTGCTTTACTTGTGTTACAGAATTATAACCGCGTGACCGGTGATGGTGAGTCTGGAACGCTGTTTTTGACCAAACGTTTCCAAGTCATTGGGGGCGATTCACAAAGCAGTGATAAGTGGTTTAGTGGGCGATACATGCCCATATAGCGCTTTACTGCCTGATCTGCTATTCACAAAGCTCATTTGATTTTTATTCTGGTGCTTATTATGTTGTTGCTCCATCCAGGAGGCCTAGTGCAAAGGAGAATCCAGAGGAGAGTACCCCCCACGACCCTCCACGCCAGACCTCCAGACGCCTTGGAGCTCGGCCCCTAACCCCAGCTCAGGTGCGACCCGAGGTGTCCGCTGTTATACCTGCAACAGAGAAGGTCACTTTGCAAAGGACTTTACAAAGTCGGGGAACCCTACTCCTGGTGCCATGGCATTCACCATTCACCCGTTGAAGCAGCTGTCCACCTCCATGGACAGTGCCCCTGTGCCTAGTCCTGAAAAAGATCGCCATCAAGATGCCTATAACCAAGTAGGATCTGTGGCCATAGTAAGACTACTAGTTGAGGGAAATCTATGCCTCCGCTTTGCTGGACACTGGTTCTCAAGTGACGATCTTCTACCAGTCATTCTATGATCTACACCTCCAGCATCTGCCTCTGCAGTCGGTGGAGAAAATGACATTATGGGGCCTCAGTAGCAAAGCCTACCCCATCAATGGAGTGATTCAAGTGAGGCTGGGCATCCCGCAGCTTAACACAAACAAGACTCACTCCATGGAAGTGGAAGCGTTTGTGTGTCCTGAACCCCCGGAACGTCCGAATTCCCCCATCATATTAGGGACCAATGCGGATGTAGTGCAATCCTTGATCCGGGTGTATCTTAAAGAAGCCGGGTAATTACCCTTGTCATCCCTGCGGATCTATCCTGCCTTCAAAGAAGAGTGCTACCGAATTTCTGCCCAAGAAGGGTTTGGACTGTTCTTCAACCTGGAGAAGGAGGTGACAGAGATTCCACCTGGGGCAGTGAGACATACTGCACCGACACACTTTATTCGAGCAAATACCCATTATGTACCTGGCAGATACCTGGAATGCGCCGCTCCTCACCTCTAACAAGCCCCGTTGCGTTTGCCTTCCCAGCCTGGGTTCATGCCTGGCTGACGGGCGGCTGATCTGTTAAATGATAATGATTAGGATTTAATAGGCTGCAATGCTTCGCGTGTCTACCAGATGGCATAAATTCATGAATTGTAATGCAGTATATATATATATATATACTGTGCAGTATTGCAGCCAGCGGGAATAAAATGCTTCAATCCCTGCCTGGAAAATACCTCAATGCACTCGGGCAGAAAACAGTCACGAACCTCAATACACCCGGGTATACCCGAATTCGTGGGACTAGCCGAGCTCGAATAAAGTGTGTCGCCAGTGTATGGTGGCTGTACCTAACTACCCTACCTGTGATGAAAGGGACTGGTTCTTCTCACTGGAAACCACACCTGCAGAGGTCGCCAGAGAGCGTTCAAAGTGGTGCCAGAAATGAAGGCGTGGGAGTCTTCGCATCCTCGTCAGTTCACAGTGTCCATCTAAAACATCTTGCCCCACCCTATTCGTTTAACATCGGTCAAGTACTGGGCAGAATATACCCAGTCACTCAAGTAGAACCCCTGGTTCATGTGAACGCTGCTACCGTGCGGGAAGCCCCTTCCGGATTACAATTCGACTTCGGAGAATCATCCTTGCCACCTGAGTGGAAAAAGCGACTTAGTGACAAGCTGGCTGTGCGCAAAGAGGTGATCTCCACCAGTGAAATGGATGTAGGCTGTAGCAAAAGTGCTCAACATACAATTCGATTGAACGATGCCACCCCGTTTCGAGAGCGCTCCAGACGCATAACTCCCAGAAATGTGGACGATGTGAGGGACGTCCTGAAAGAGATGGAGACTGCTGGCATCGTGACTGAGTCCGGCAGCCCCTACGCATCCCCCATTGTCGTGGTACGGAAGAACGGCTCTGTGCGCCTATGTGTGGACTATCGCACCCTGAATCGCCACATGGTTCCGGATCCATACACCTTACCTCGGATAGAAGAGATTCTCAGTGCCTTGTCGGGCAGTCAGTGGTTCAGCATGCTGAACCTGCGATCTGGGTACTACCAGGTTCCCATGAGCCCCAAAGACCAAGAGAAGACAGCGTTTGTCTGCCCCCTTGGGTTTTATCAGTTCACCTAGATGCCCCAAGGCATTTGTGGGGCACCCGCCACTCTCCAGAGATTGATGGAAAAGACCATCGGAGACATGAACCCCCGAGAGTGTCTGGTCTACCTAGATGATATCATCACCTTCGGACGGACACTAGAGGAGCATGAAGAACGCCTCCTGGAGGTCTTGGACAGATTGCAGAAAAAGGTCTGAAGTTGTCCCTGGACAAATGCAAATTCTGCTGCACCTCAGTCACCTATGTGGGCCATATCGTATCTGCGGAAGGAGTGGCCACTGTCCCAGCCAAGGTGGAAGTGGTGGGGAACTGGCCTAGACCTGAAAATGTGATGGAACTCCGTTCCTTCCTGGGATTCTGCGGATACTACTAGAGATTTGTGGAGGGATATTTATGTAAGGCCAAAGTTCTGAATAACTTGCTGAAGATCTATCCAGAAGATCCTTGTCAAAAAGCAGCGAACACCCCACGAACACCGTTCGGTGGCAAGTGGACTTCTGCCTGTGAGAAGGCATTCCTAGAGCTAAAGAAGAGTCTTACCGAAGCTCCTGTCTTGGCCTATGCAGATCTGGATCAACCTTACGTCCTGCACGTGGATGCCAGTTTCAATGGGCTGGGAGCGGTACTACATCAAAAATACCCTGCGGGCCTCCGGCCAGTAGCCTATGTGAGTCGCAGTCTGACGCCGAGCGAGCAGAACTACCCAGTCCATAAATTGGAGTTTCTAGCATTAAAGTGGGCTGTTGTAGATAAGCTACATGATTACTTCTATGGGGTCTCCTTCGAGGTACAGACTGACAAAAATCCACTAACCTACATCCTGAACTCCGCTAAATTGGATGCCACTAGTCACAGGTGGTTGGCCGCCCTATCCAACTACCAGTTCACCCTAAAATATAAGCCGGGGCCCCTGAATGTTGGAGCTGACGCTCTGTCCCGAAGACCTGGATTGAGCTCCGCACCCGACGATGGAGAATGGGAAGAGATTTCTGTTCCTGGAATTCGAGCAATGTGCACCACAATTGCTATAGTGGAAGATAGAGTAGCCTTCGAACTCAGAGTAGTGGACTCTTTGGGATACCAGTGAGAGGAACTTCCTGAGGCATTCTGCCATCCAGAAGCCATGTCCATAACTCAAGACTCCATGAGGTTGAAAGAGGCTAGTTATGGCTCAGATACGAGATCCTCTGGCTGGAGCCCTACAATCGGGCCATCCACGGGAAGAATCCCTTCTTAGTGAAGCGTGCTCCCGCAGATACTGCTGCGGCAGAGTTTATTCGAGCATTTGCCCGTTCTCTGCCGCAGCAGTAGCCTGGCGCGCGCCCGAGAGTGACGGGCGCGCGCCGAAGCAGCGGAAGAGCGCCCTCCGATCGGGGCGCTCTCCCTACCGCTGCCGGGTCTGCCGGGTCCCCCGGAACCCCCTGCCGCTGTCCCGCGATCGCGGGACACCAGGGCTCCCTCGGGGAGCCCCTGGACGCGCGTGCAGGGGGCGCACGCTCCCGAAGACGCGTGACCGCGCGTCTATGACGCGCGGCACGCCGAGGGGCGGCCACTAGCAAGCCGGGAGATTTCCCGGCTTGCGGTACCGACCACACTCGAATAAAGTGTGTCGGTACTGTACGGTCGCTCTCCTCATGAGGGAGTGGGACAAGTTCCAAATAGGGGATGACTCGATAGAGGAGGCCATTGTCTATCACAATCACCCAGATAGGAGACAACTAGTTCTGCCAAGAAGATTGCAGTACATGGTTGTAAAGTCCCTACATGATGACCACGGGCACTTGGGAGTTGACAAGACCTTCGGACTCCTAAGAGACCAGTTCTTCTGGCCCAAAATGCGGGAATCAGTGGAGCTCCATTGCCGGAAATGCTTGTGGTGCATACAGCGGAAAACACTGCCTACGCGCGCAGCCCCAATGGGCCACCTGAAGAGATCTGGTCCTATGGACCTAGTCTGTATGGACTTCCTATGTATTGAGCCACACTCTAGGGCTATCGGGAATGTTCTCGTGGTAACTGATCATTATACCCGATACGCCCAAGGTTTCCCCACTAAAGATCAAAAGGCCCTCACGGTGGCCAAGGTACTGTGGAAAAAGTACTTAGTTCATTACGGTCTGCCCAAGCGAATGCACTCTGATCAGGGGCGTGTCTTCGAGAGCCAGCTGATCAAAGAGCTACTGAATCTACTTAATATGGAGACCCCTTATCATCCTGAAGGAGATGCACTTACGGAGCAATTCAATCGAACCTTGCTAGACATGCTAGCTAGGATGCAGGTAGGTGAAGCGGTGCAGCTGCCTTGCGATAAAGATGCAGACCGGGACTTCTTATGTAAGTACAAAAGCTTTAATGGCACATACAGCAAAGAGGCTCACTCTAGAGCATCCTGTTGTTTTCCTCGGTTGGAGCACGCCGACGCTGTCTGGATCCCACGCAAAACAATGAGTCATTCATTTCTTATTATTGGCTTACCTCATACAAGATATACCTCCGATTAGAGGCTATTGAGGGGGTCAGACCACTGTACATTAACGTGGCTATGAGGGACATTGTATCTACATTGGACAGTGTCATGGTTGTGCTCGCCACAAACCTGGGTCGGACCGCGTGGCTGAGGTGGGGTTGTAAAAGCACCGACCTTAGACCGCGCAGGCTAATCCGGATTGCGCAGTTCGTAGTCATACGTAGCAGGATCAGGATAGGAGAAGACAGCATCGTCGTTGTACAAGCCAGGGTCAGGACAGGAGACATCAGGATAATTGTTAAAGCAAGAGTTCGGCAACAGGTAGTCAGGAAAGCCCTGCTTCAGCTTAGGAGCGCGGGGGTGGCCTCTGCGCGTGCGGCGACCATGGCCCATGGTACTGGTCTCAGGAGGTGGTTGGCAGACCAGAGTAGCACACCGCCTAGCTGCACGGGTAAACCAGTGCACAGCGCCAGAGTCCTGAGCGGGCTGGGGAATCCTCCGTTTCAGCGCAGGAACCAGGACACGGCCTCTCTAGATTAGGGAAAGAGTAGGCCCCAGGAACCAGGAAGCTGAAGATACACAGGGAAATCCTCCGTTTCAGCGCTGGAACCAGGACACGGCCTCTCTAGATTAGGGAAAGAGTAGGCCCCAGGAACCAGGAAGCTGAAGATACACAGGGAAACCTCCGCTTCAGTGCAGGAAACCAGGAGGCTGAAGACGCAGGGGAAACCTCCGCTTCAGCACAGGAGAACAGGAAGCTGAAGGACGCAGGGGAAACCTCCGCTTCAGCACAGGAGAACAGGAAGCTGAAGGACGCAGGGGAAACCTCCGCTTCAGCACAGGAGAAAGGAAGCTGAAGGACGCAGGGGAAACCTCCGCTTCAGCACAGGAGAACAAGCGAGAGCTTGTGGCAGAACAGTTAGTGACATCCGGAAAGGACTATGCTCGGCCGGGAGCATTGTGGGAAAGCAGTACTTAAAGGCTAGCGGGCCAATCCCCGGAGGGGGGTGTGAAGGTACTGCTCCAATGAGTGAATGCAAGTCTAGGTTGCAGTGATAGGCTGCACAGCTGCAGTAGATACCAGAGGGAGTGTGTGGCAGTATTGCTTTGGTAAGTGAATCCCGGCTGCAGTAAATATCAGGAGAAGTGTTCCAGGACTGCACAAATCTGCAAGGTGAGCAAACCGTAAACCGCGGAGCAGATTCCTTACAGACAGTCATTGTGATATAAGGATTTAAGAATTATATGTGAAACTTTCAAAGGTTTGGATAATATTGAGTAGCTAGTGGCACCCCATTGAGTCTCAGCAGTTGTCTCAGAGCTTGGTTTGCATCCATAATAATGGTGCTGACCGAAATCTTTAATATTGTTTAGATGTTGTAAGTTAAACACCATGGACTGCATTACATTTGTGCTGGACCATAATGCCTTTTGGTTTAATGGGACTTATTATCTGCAGCTGTGTTGCATGGTGATGGGGACCAGGTTTGCGACGAGTTACGCTAACATCTTCATGGGTGTTTGGGATACCGATAAAATCTGGTCAGACTACGTACTCGGCGCAGACCTGGTCCTTCGGCAACGCTACATTGACGATGTCCTGTTCATTTGTCGGGGGAGTGAGCAGGATCTTAATCTCTTTGTAGAATATATCAACGACAATTCCCTGAATTTGGTGTTTACGTCACAATGGAGTAGACATACTATCGACTTCCTAGATCTGACAATCTATATAGAAGAAAATCAACTAAAGACCAAAACATTTTTTTTAAAGTTCGATTGCAATAGTTATCTATTAAAGTTGAGTTGCCACCATCCCAAGTGGATGGGATGCAACAGATTCAATCTCAGCCACCCCAACGTACATCTGCGTTGCCCCAAAGGCACACAGCCTGATGGGGCCCCCCCAAGAACTGCTCCCCTCTGCACAGGACCAGCGTTAACATGTGCTTGTTCTTTGTGGAATCGGCAACCCCACCCACTGGAATGTTAATGAGCCAGGGGGACACAAAGAAAAGATGCATCAGATCTCGTCCACCCCAGCGTATATCTGCGTTGCCCCAAAGGCGGACAGCCTTTGGCGCAACCGAAGGGCAGCCAAAGGGTGTGAGCCGTTTGCTGCCATTCGCTGATGTTAAAGTGAAGTTAAAGCTGCTCTATTTCAATCTGAAACTCACAAGCCCTTTATCCCCTGTACCCAATTTTCCAACTCTATCTGTCCATGAAATGTCTGTGAATTCACTGTATAACCCTGTTCTTTTATTGTAACCATATATTTTTTATAACTCGGTGCCCAGGACATACTTGAAAACGAGAGGTATCTCTCAATGTATTACTTCCTGATAAAACATTTTTATAAATAAAATTGAAAACATCCCATTTGGACAATTCAGACAAATTCAGAGAAATTGTACAGATGATGGTATTTTTAAAGAGCAGACAGAAATCCTGTGGGAAAGATTAATTGAAAGAAATTACAACAAAGAGATATTAGAAACAGCAGTAGTGAAGACTAATTTACTGAATAGGCAAGATATGCTTACATCTAGGGTGAAATCCCGCACTGCCAAGTAGGAAATCCCATTTATTACAAAATATAATAGGGATGCAGGTAAAATAAAGACCATAGTGGATAAGCACTGGCATCTGATCCAACAGGATCCAGTGCTCAAGGGTCATATACATGAACACCCGAAAGTGCTCTTTAGAAGAGGCGATAATATTAAAACGAAACTGACACCAAGTGTGTTTAGATCCACTGATACTACGATGCCCCCAACTTGGCTGCTTAAGCCTATTGGTTTTTTTTTAAATGCCACACGTGCAAGGCATGCACTCGGGGATCCGCAGATAGATCGCAATTTAAGTCTAATTCTACAGGGGAAAGTTTCACTATGAATCAATTCATAAACTGTAGAACTACATATGTAGTCTACATGTTACAGTGCCGATTTGTTCTGCAGTATGTGGGACGCACTACAAGACCTCTCAGAGTCCGCATACTGGAACACATGGGCAACATTAGGAGAAAACTCTTGACACATAATGTGTCAAAAAACATTTGTATGGCATATGCAGGTGACCCCTCGGGATTAATCTATAGAGCAGTCAAGACTCTAATTGGCATGGAGGTGACCGAACACTGAGACTTGCTCAAAAAGAAACTTTTTGGATCTATAGATTGAGGACTGACACCCTTCAGTCTCCATGTTGACTTAGACATAGTGGCCTTCATTTAATTACTATGGTTTTCTCATTCAATCCATAGCTCACACACTAGAATTAGACGCCAACTCTCTGTGTGTATGATTTTCATTCTATGTCAATGGTTCTTTGTGCTTTTATGCTAATTATTTTGATCTTTCGCAGATCATTTCATCTATCATTTCATCTATCGCTGCGATACACGCAATAATTCACAGTATACTATTATAGATGTCCTGACCTCTGTGACTTTCAGAAACGAAAGCTGTATTTTAAAACATGTATCTTTTATGCTATGTATCTGCATGTTGTTCCCATCTATTTGATGTCACTTTCTAACTGCCTATTACATGTATACCCCTTACATTTATACACTCAAACATGAACCTGTACATCTGTTGTGAAGAATGAGACTACTCATAGCTCAAAAAACAGCACATATAGGAACCCTGAGAAAAATGGCACAAAGTCCCAAAAATAATATCCATATACAATACTGTCTGGAATTACCATCTGCAGTGTTGTAGCAGGTAAGAGAACTAATGAAGCGCTGGATTCACGGAGATGATCTGATAAGGAACGGCTGGATAAGGGAAGATGGACACTATGAAGAGACCTGGTAGGGGAATATAAAGCAGTGAATAAACAGTTACCTCTGCATCCCCGGTCCACAGTGTTGTTCTCGGTCCGTCGTTTCTATGTCCCAAAGTTACTAGAGGCACTAGAATATATGCCTTGTTCCTTTGTAGTGGAGCTGTAGAGATCCCAAGTGCTGAAGCAAATTGTAATGCCCAAAAAGCTTCAGTACGTCCGGGAACGCTCAGATTCTTGCTCCTGTCTCTTTGCTACACGTGGAGGAGTGCGTAGTCTGTCGGCGTTCTCCCGTGATGCCGTGTGTGGATCCAGAGGGGTGTACCTGTGCTGCAGCTGTGCGTCACTCCAATCGATCAGAGGATACGAGTAAGTAGAGGATTGGTTGAAACGGCATACTCCAGCAAAAAGCACCAATCAACTCACCAGGTGATAGTAAAAATAAAAAATGTTTATTGACTACATAATAAAAAACACTAAAAACAGGACAGGAGAGGATAATTCTCATTTTTCTGTTTTTTCTACCTAATTTTAAGACCTGCTAAGGAACAGATGATTGTTATTATGTCCTGATATGTACAACCATAGAATTCAAAGAGGGTGTACTTTCTTTTTCACACCACTGTATGTATATATATATATATATATTATATTATATAAAACCCATTTAGGTAGGGCAGGATTAAAGGTTTAGTTATTTCTCCAAAGTGGGGTAGGCCTTTATTTTGTATATTGTTCCTTGTTAAAGGAACAGACTCATAAAGCCAGGATTTAATTTCACCCTAATCGGTCTCCATTAAATGTACTTCTGCACACATCTCTTACAGGGGGCTAGTGGTGTCTGTATTTGGAGGAGTAGTGGTGTCTATATTACGTGGGGTGTAGTGGTATGTATTTGGGGGTAATGTTGTTTTGTCTTGTTGGGGTATTGTGGGGGGTAATTATTGTCTGGGGGTTTGTGTAGGCAGTGTGGGTGGGATTGAATGGGTTTTGGGAGGAATTATGTATGTGTGGCCGGGGGAGGAGGGGGAAATGAGTGGGGATTGAGGGAGCGGGATTGAGTGAGAGAGGGTAATTGAAAGATAGCCGAGGGTGGGGGTAGACTGAGAGGAGAGAGGGGGTGTTAGACAGGTGATCGGAGAGTGAGTGAGGATGAGCAGGGAAGAGAAATATAGGTGTGAAAGGCGACAGCTCGCACGGCCGCCAATACAGGTACTGGAAGGGGCCTGGTTGAAACTCTAATCCAGGGCCCTGGGAAATCTGTCGGCGGCCCTGGCTAGATCTGTAGAGCTCTGTTAAACTAGGGCTCTTAGGGCCAGATCCAAAAAAGGGTTCATAGGAGTGGGAGTAAAGCTTACCACCATTTCATTGATCTGGGCCTTAATGTGACATAAAACAAGAAAGTTAAAACCTCAAAGCTAATTACATGCAAAAACAACATCACAACTACATTTCATTTACTTTCTGGTAATGTGACGTTATGCCAGTCTTTGCATTACTCCTATCCAGGCCCTAAAATAGGGCTTATGCTGAAGTAGAGATAGAGGAGAGTACATAATGCTGGGAAATAACGCTGTTATCTAAATTATAGCCAACAATGACGTTACAGCCATCCAGATACAGCAAAAGACCTACAATGTCTTTCAGTGCCTGGATAGGGGTAATGCTAAGTTTAAGTATAACCTTAAATAACGAAACGTTACGTTTCCACGTTAATCTTAATGGACTTTAGTAGATATGCGATGTTATGATGCCGACTCATTAATACTAACGTCCGTTATAGTTAACGCAATTTTCTTTTACCGTTATGCTCCTTTGAAGGTACAGTTTTAGTCTTAACATGACATTAAGTTAGGTTAAGTGACTTAACCAAGCTTTGTGAATCTGGGCCTTAATATCATAGCATATCTTGCACCATTATAGTTTGATAAAGTAAAACTACTTTAAATAGGCACTGATTTGAGAAGGCACTAAAGCTCTGTCATTTCATACTGGGCTGCCAACAGCTGTCTGCTCCCTCCCTGCCCCCTGTCGGAAGCCTTGCAACTCACTCCATCTCTCTCACCTCCCCTAACTCTCGCATGTCACCCACCTTCATACTCACCCCCTCTCTACCTATCTCCCACTCCCTCCCCATCTCTCCCTGCCCCCCATCTCTCCCCCCTCCCCTCCTGTCTCTTCCCCTTCCCGTCTCTTTCTCTTCCTTCCCCCCTCACCATTAACATTTAGGTTGCAAGCTTCATTCGGCAAAACTGTATGGTAAATACCACAACATGCAGTCAATGTTGTTTTGACAAGATTAAATGAGATTGAAATGATATAGCAATTTAAATAATACATCATAGAAGAAAGAATTAAAGTGATAAATTATGGTGTTCTTTCATAGACTTCACAGATATTATTTTAACCAACGTTTTCTTCCAAATAAATAGCTATAGGAGGTTAACAAATAGAGCAAATTCAATTCTAAAAATATACATATTTATATTATTATCATAATTTATTTGTAAAGTGCTAACATATTCTGCAGCACGGTACAAAGGGGGAACAGAGATTTGATCATGACAAACAGTTACATGCAAATAAGGGCAAACATGCACAAAAAGATATAAAAAGGTAATGAGGTCCCTGTTCATGAGGCACAGTGTTGAAACAAAAAGGTGAAGTGGCTGCTCAGTGTGAGATGGAGTATGCCCTCAGCTTGGTGTATGGTCTAGACCAGAGGTGCGCAAACTTTTGCTCAAGCGCCCCCCTGCCTTGTGTCCCCTGGAAATCGCCCCCACCCCCCCTTCGCTCAGTGCGGCGTCAAATGATGCGCGAGGTCATGTGACGTCACCGTGACCCACGGCGTCATTTGATGCCACGTTGTCATGGAGATGCTTCCAGACGCCATCTGAATCACAGTAAGTTGAGGTTCCAGAGGCTTCACGCGATCCCCCAGAATTTAATTTTAATGCCTTGGGGAAGAGTGCGGGGCCTCTGCAACCACCCGCGCCCCACCAGAAAAATCTCACGCCCCCCAGTTTGCGTACCCGTGGTCTAGACTGAAAGCTGATCCCATTAAGGTTTGAGGGTAGGGATGTTACATAGTGTGGAGACTAGTCCATATGGGTTTGGAGTGGGGGAAGAGGTGAGTTGGATGTTAGGGGTATACCAGGTAGACTTCCTTGAAAAGGGGAGTTTTCAGGAAGTTTTAAAATGTCTGAAAGCTGGGTGATAGTCTGATAGAGAACTCCAGAGAGAGGGGGCAGCATGGGAGAAGTCTTGAAGACAGGAGTCAGAGGAGGTTACAATGCAGGAGAAAAAATGGATGTGGGCAGAACGTACGGGGCGTTTCAGTATATACAGCATATGGGGATGAAATCTGAGATGTAATTGGGTCCGTGTCATTGAGAACTTTGTAAATCAGAACCAGGGTTTAAAATTTGATTTTAGAGGATATTGGAAGCCAGTGTATGAGTGAGTAAAGTAGGATTTTAGTTGCATCATGAGTGAGAAAAGGGCGTATGTTGGCGATGTTTCAGATACAGTACTTCATGAGGCACTGAATGTGAGGAATGAAGGTCAAGAATGACCCTTGGCTAGCGAGCTTGAGGTGTTGATGAGAATGTGGTGTTAACAGTGAGTGAGAGTTTGGGTGTAGGGTGGCAGTGGAAGGGGGAAAGAGTATTAGTACTGTTTTGGACATGTCAAGCTTCAGGTATCCGTGGGAAATCCAGGAGGAGTTTGCAGAGAGTCAATTGGTAATACGAAACAGAAGAGAGGGGTAGAGGCAAATTTGGGTGTCATCGGCATAGATATGATACAGAAAGTCAAAAGTTTGTATTAGTTCACCAAGAGAAGAGGGCCAAGGACAGAACCTTGTGGGACCCTGTTGCAGTGAAAATGCAATGACATGTGGGCTATCTGAAGTTAGGCTTTTATTTAGCCTTTCCAAACAGGGAACACAAAAAGAGCTTAGCACAGACCCCAACAGAGGGAGGGAGTGACGATGAGGATACCAAAAAAGGAAACACTGAATGAGTGGTTCGATTGGTTGGACATGAACCAGGGGAATGCTGCATCATGGAGGCCAATGGAGTGGAGAGTGTTCAGAAAAAGGGGATGATTAACATTGTTGAAGGCACCAGAGAGATTCAGGAGAATTAGTAAGAAGTAACGATTAGACTTAGCTGGGAGTAGGTCATTGGCTACTTTTCTTAGTGCTGTCTCATTGGTGTGTAGAGGATGGAAGTCAGATTGCAAAGGGTCAAGCATGGAGTCGGATGAGAGAAACTGAGTGTACTAGGTTAATGCTTTTAAATGCTCTGGTGGTATTTGTTATTAACGTTAAACTTGTTTCCTTTTTGTGCTTCTGCTCAACTGGCTCATTTTTATATTAAAAATGTTATCCTTGATAACAAATGGCATCCATGAACACACCAAGATCAATACTACAGGACATGTAGTTGCTGTATTGGTATCACCAGCTGAAGTGAGAAAGGTACGATACAGTCGTTTCTTTGATGCATCAAGGTAGTACACAGATGGAACAATTATAATGCAGGTCCTGAAAACTTTATATCACAATAATTTTACCAATTTATTTCTGCTATATAGTTGACTGAGGATTTCACAATCATCTGTATTGTATTGTATTGTATGTCTTTATTTATATAGCGCCATAAATGTACATAGCGCTTCACAGTAGTAATACATGATATATATATATATATATATATATATATATATATATAACAAATAATATAAATAACCGGTCATGGGAATAAGTGCTTCAGACATAAAAGTAACATTAAGGAATAGGAATCCCTGCTCTGAGGAGCTTACAATCTAATTGGTAGGTAGGGGAACATATAGAGACAGTAGGAGGGAATTCTAGTAAGTGCGTCTGCAGGGGGCCAAGATTTATGTATCGTGTCCAGGTTTATCCAGTGCTATTAATATGCTTCTTTAAGCAAATGTGTCTTAAGGTGGGTCTTAAAGGTGGATAGAGAGGGTGCTAGTCGGGTATTGAGCGGATGGGCATAGCGAGAAATTAGGGCTGAGATGTAAGGAGGGGCAGAAGAGTGTAAAGCTTTAAAAGTGAGGAGGAGAATTGAGTGTGAGATGCGGGATTTGATCGGAAGCCAGGAGAGGGATTTCAGGAGGGGACATGAGGAGACAGATTTAGGAAAGAGTAGAGTGATTCTGGCAGCAGCGTTTAGGATAGATTGTAGGGGAGACAGGTGAGAGACAGGGAGGCCAGACAGCAGGAGGTTGCAGTAATCGAGACGGGAGAGAATGAGGGCCTGAGTCAGAGTTTTAGCAGTTGAGTAACAGAGGAATGGGCGTATCTTTGTGATATTGCGGAGGAAAAAGCGACAAGTTTTAGAAACGTTTTGAATGTGAGAGGAGAATGAGAGAGAGGAATCGAGTGTTACCCCTAGGCAGCGTGCTTGGACTACTGGGTGTATTAGCGTATTTCAAACAGTAATGTGGAAGGAGGTAGTAGGGCCAGGTTTGGGAGGAAGTATGACGAGCTCTGTTTTTGCCATGTTAAGTTTCAGTCAGCGGATGGCCAACCAGGATGATATTCCAGAGAGGCATTCAGAAACTTTGGTCTGTATAGCAGGTGTAAGGTCGGGTTGAAAGGTAAATTTGTGTGTCGTCAGCATAGAGGTGATATTTAAACCCAAAAGATGTGATTAGGTCACCTAGAGAGTGTGTAAAGAGAAAAGAGAAGGGGTCCCAGGACAGAGCCCTGGGGTACCCCCACAGAGAGATCAATAGAGGAGGAGGAGGTGTTAGCAAAAGAGACACTGAAATGGTGGGAGAGGTAAGAGGAGATCCAGAGGTAAGAGGTAAGAGGAGAGGGTAAGAGGAGAGGTGGGAGATGGTAAGAGGAGAGATAGGGAGAGGGAGAGGTAAGAGGAGATCCAGGATAGAGCTTTGTTCCGAATACCAAGAGTATGGAGAATGTGAAGGAGAAGAGGGTGGTCCACGGTGTCAAATGCTGCAGAGAGGTCGAGTAATATGAGCAGAGTGTAATGACCTCTGTCTTTGGCAGCATGGAGGTCGTCAGTTATTTTAGTGAGGGCTGTTTCAGTTGAGTGAGCAGTGCGGAAGCCAGATTGTAGAGGGTCTATAAGAGAATAGGTGTTGAGAAAGTGTAGCAATCGAGAGAATACAAGACGTTCAAGGAGTTTGGAGGCAAAAGGCAGGAGGGAGACGGGTCGGTAGTTAGAAGGACAGGTAGGGTCAAGCTTGCTGTTTTTGAGTAATGGTATAACGGTTGCATGCTTGAAGGAGGAGGGAAAGGTACCAGAGTAGAGGGAAGAGTTAAAAATGTGTGTGAGCGTAGGGATTATAGAAGGAGCAAGAGGTTTTAGGAGATGGGAGGGAATGGGATCAAGAGGGCAAGTGGTAGAGGGAGAAGAGGAGATCAGCAGTGACACATCTTCCTCTGAGATAGCGAAAAAAGAGTCAAGAAAGGCAGGAGAGTTGGGAAGCGGTGTGGGATGGGAGGAGGCAACAGATGGGATGTTCTGACGTATGGATTCCACCTTTTCCTTAAAAAAGTCAGCAAAGTCCTGAGGTGAGATGGAGGAAGAAGAGGAGGCAGCTGAGGGTGGTCTGAGTAGAGAGTCAAAGACGGAAAAGAGTCAGCGTGGGTTAGACTTGTGTGTGTTGATTAGTGATGAAAAGTAGGTTTGTTTAGCCTGAGAGAGGGCAAAGTTGAAACAGGACAGCATAAATTTGTAGTGAATGAAGTGTTACGCCGGAGTAGCCCGCAGACCAGACCTGTCCCTAGAACTGAGGTGGCAGGTATGAATACACACACCGACAGAGCGAGGGACGTGTCCAGGTTGTGGTACTAGATGGTGCCAGACCAGATGGGGTGTATTGCGTGAATACTTGCCAGTACCGTTTTCCCAGAAGAATGGTCGTTGCCGTTGCCGAGATCAGGGGTAGGAGACATATGGAGGGATCGGGATGAGTGCCGTGGTCGAAGGGAGCCAGAAGGTACGTAAACAGGAACTATCCGAAGTCGAGAGCCAAAGGGGGTAGTCTGCCAAGCTGCGTCAAAACTGAGAGAATCAAAGAACAAGCACTGTGAAACACCCATACAAAAACTATGACGAGCAAGGAAGCACAGAACAGAGAGGGTATATAAAGCTGGAACAGCCAACCAGGAGAGGGGGAGTGCCTGGAGGAGCCCAGGGAGCTTCAGTGCATTGGCTGCTGTTCTTAGAGCTCAGGTGACACTCAGCTAGAGCCAGATTGTAACCGTGTGGTGTTTGGGGGCGGAGCCTGAGTGGGGATAAGTTCAAGGGCTTTTGTGTGTGCACTGTAAGTCCGATGTGTGCATGAGAGGAAGCAACGTGGGGTGCGCACGTGCGTGCGGGGCGGCGATTCCGCGCCGACGGCTGCAGCTCAGAGCGTGGAGGAAGAACCTCGTGGAGTGTCCCACCATACCGAGGGGTAAGTGATGAAGCTGAAGGGGGCTTGCGTGGTTGTAGTGGAAGGGTCTGAGCAGTGTAAGGAGAGAGCCGTGAGCTCCGCCTGAGGCGCTGTGTGCTCACATTCCTAACATGAAGTCTGTGAGCGTATGAGATTTCCTCCAGAGGCGTTCAGAGGAACGAGTGGAGGAACGCAACATGCGTGTGTGGGAGTTTAGCCAAGGTATGGGGTTAGAAGGGCGAGGACGGCAGAGAGAAAGCGGGGTATGAAGATCAAGAGAGGAAGATAAGGCAGAGTTGTAGTTCCTGACCATGTTGTCAGGGTCTGAAGCAGAACTGAGAGAGGAGAGGGAGGAGCGTAAAGTGGAATCAAAAGCTGGTAGGTTAATAGAGCGCAGGTTTCTGCAAAAACGAGGACTAGATGGAGATGGAGAGAAGCGAGAGAGAGAAAATGAGATAATGAGATGAGGTGATGGTCAGAGAGAGGAAAAGGGGAAATGGAGAAATCTGAGAGAGAGAAGATTTTAGTGAAAACCAGGTCTAGGTAGTGGCCATCCTTGTGGGTGCTAGCTTCAGTCCACTGCTGGAGGCCAAAAGAAGAGGTTAATCTCTTTGATTAGGCTGAAAACAAGATTAATTAAGATCTAGACATATCAAGGCGGTATTTTATAATAAATTAAAAAAAGAAAAAAAAACTTTTTTTTTTCCTTTCGTGCCTATTTTCAAATTATCATTTAATGACCAGTGGCAGAAATTATTTTTTCTTGTAATTGATGAAATGTTTTTAATTTTAATATGAAAAAAAAAAAAATGAATGCACATGACTCCCCCAAACATTGCTTTATTAATTCTGTTTAGAGTGTTTTAAGTCCAATTCCTTAATGAGTGAGCAATGCTGATTCCTTCCAGCTCTGACAGGTATATTATGTAAACCAGCATAGCAAAGAATCTTGAATATTACATTTACATATTGCTAGTTTGATTGAATATTTCAATAAGGCACTGGCATTTCATTGCAGTTCTGTTAGTGAATTTCTTTAGTTAAAAAATAGAGTAGCATTTTATAAAGAAATAAAACACCTTATGGCTAGATACTGTAGTTTGATTAAATTAATTTGATTTAAAGTGTTTGGAAATTACTTAGTGGGAGGAAGAGAAGGCGGTTATACGGTATTCATTGTACTCTACAGCAGCTGCTGTAACAAATGTATTTGCCTGAATTACTTCTTGACATTATCTCAATGCTCTGTCTACGTCTGTATGGATAGAGCTAAATTTGATGTTTTATTACACTGATACAAGCCACAGTTATACATGTTCTAAAATGAACAAACATACTGTATAATGAACATTAAAAGTACCATAGTTGTTCAGTTTCAAGCGATATGCCCCTTGCGATCTCCCTCCATCAGTCTGCGTAAGAGATGTGTGCAGAGGTATGCAAATGAAGGCTGTTTTAGGGTGAAATTATATCTTGGCTTTATTGAGCCTGTTCCTTTATCCAGGCAAAACATACAAAAACAACAAAATAAAAAAAAACCTATCCCTTTGTAAGGGCTAACTTACTTCCCCAGACCCTATCTGCAGGACTGGAGGGATATTCCCATTACCAGCTTATCACCCCAAAGTTTCAGGAAGTACCTTAAGCAGGTGGCCCTCCATGTCAGTCTCTGGCAGGTTCCTGGGTCATCTGTGTCCAGGAAATATAGGTGTCTGGATCTCAGCACAGCCTTTGTGCTCAAGACAGTGTCTGTGTGCAGGCTTCTCTGCTCTTCTTCTGTCATCCCAAATGTGAGCTAAGGAATCCCTCTTCTGTGTCTCACATGAGGCTTTTTACAGAGCTCATTAGTCCAGGTGGAGACTTGTTAATTGAGTGGCTGCAATCAACTATCTCTCTGTTGGATTCTCAGAGCTCTGAGGCTGCTTTATTTAAACAGGGATAAGCCCATGTTACAGTCTAGAAGAGCTGTTTAAAGAGAAGTTGCATCTCTGTGCACAGCTATTACAGGCTCTGTTTTTTAATTTGAATCACGTATTGAAGCAGGGGGTCTCCGGAGCTTCCAGAGGTTAATGACTCTGTATCAGGTGCCGGTATCCCACACTGGGGCCTGTACCCCGGGAAGCAGGGGGTCCCCGGACTTGAAATTAATGCGGCTCAGGTGCAGGTCCAGAGACCAGGTGCTTCAATACTTTATAATTAGAATTAAAATAAAACAGCTTAATTAACTTAGTAGCTAACAGCTAAGGTAATGAAGGGATTAAATAGATGTATCTGGTTTGTTGGTGGTAGGGAGGGGTGTGAAGGTTACAGTTGCCCCCGGTTGGGTGTTTAGGCCTCCTGGCGGGATTAACCCCTCCCTTATTTTAGCAGTTACAACCGCTAAGGTAATTAAGGGGTTAACCCTTCCCGCGAGGCCTAAACACCCACCCGGGGGCAACTGTAACCTTCACCCACCCCCTCTACTACAAATCCCACCACACAGGAATGTGCAAAAGTGCTATTAGTCAAATATGGATAATTGCGCTTTTGCCCATTTCAAATAAACAATACAGTGCAATACAATACAATACTATAAAAAAAAATACAGTAGCCATTTAATCCATTGATTGTCATTGTGGTTATCTATGCCCTCAGCGGGGCATAGATAGCCACACTGGCAACCAATAGCCACCCTACAATAGCAATATCAACATCAAACGTAGAAGGGCCCTACTAATCTATAAGGAAGTGAGACTGGAAACATAAGGTACTGCACAGCGGGAGAAGGAGGACGGTGTGTTCGAGAGCTGCTTGTTGTTTGGAAGTGCAATTTGATATGTAACTTCTATAAATATTTTTTTTCTAGCATTCGTTTCACATGCTTAAGACCTTTGAAAGTCACTTTTCTTATAAATTCCCAGCAGTTAAATACTGGATAATAAAAGTTATCTTTGCCATCAAATAGCAGTTGCTGTAGCGTAGTAACATGTTGTATTGTATTTGTGTAATAACACTTTGAAAACAATGGGATTATTATTTGATACATAAACCCTTCAATTATTTACAGTATATACTGTAGAAGATTTTTATTACTGGACTTTATCTGTGTTTCCCTGCTTGATCCTTACTAAATAGCCGCTCAGCCTTCTGCAGATTAGATACCCTGATCATATTTCACTGTAAATCTCCTTTTCAGCCTTAAACCTATTTAGGAACTGTGGGTGGTTTCCATAAGCTTTTTGCTTTAGATTGTACCTTAACCTATGGACATTCACTTTTTTTATTTTCCCACACAGATCTGGTAAAACAAAACAAAACAAAAATTGCAACATTGCAAAATGTAAGGACAACATATTACAGTGTCCCTTAGGGAAAAGTGAGTATGAAGCACCTGGACTGGCAAATAGTACATTTACAGTAAAATAAACATTTTCAGTACTCTTTTCTTAACCTGACTTTATCAAAACATTTTCATTATATTTGTTTTACAGCATTAGCTAATGAAGTAATTATTTAGATAAACAGGATCATTTATCCTACTTGATGCATATGTTGTAACAGGCGGTATCAATTTTAGAATGTCTTGCCATTAATTTCTCTTGATCGTTGTTTGACATGTTAGTCTATATGCATTGCGCTCACACTGCCAGGCTACCCAGATGTCCATATCCTTCTCATACATACAATGCTGCTACCAGAAAGAAGAAATCCTGTACTGCGAAGAGTAGATCCACAAAGCTCTGTCAAATCCGGGCAATGAACATCATGTTACTTAAATAGCTAACCGACTAATACTTCCCTGACTTTAAAGCAGCAGTCCAAGCTGCCGTTTAAAAAAATATATATATATTCTATTCAATGTGTGCATCAATACAATCTACATAGTGACGTGATTAGCTAAGTTGCCGATCGATCCATTCTCCTGTGATCGATCAGCGAAGATTCGGCTCGGTGGTTCACTAAATGGCTGTTAGTGCGGCAGAAGAGGACCCAAGATGCAAAGTTCTGTAGGGAAGATCATGTGACCAGGCAGTCACTAGATACAATTGGTGCACTGCTAGAGAGAGGGCAGGGCTCAAAAAGGGTGTGTCAGAGCCTGTTTCAGAAGAGGGAGGGGATGTGACTTTATAAATGGTTGCTATAGGAACAAAAAATGTTTGTTACATTATAATACATTAAAAATGTCTTTAGAAATTGTTTTTTTAAATGCTACAAGTTTTTTCTCCTAGTACAGGACTGATTTATTTAAAAAAACACATAGGATATTGCTTGAACTGTAGCTTTAACAGAGATACACAAGACTAAATATATGCAATAACAACGGCCCTTGAGCCCCTCGTTTGCATAATGCTAATGAGATGTTAGCCAGCTAATGTCGGGAAAAGACACACCAGCGCCAGCTGGCAGTAGCGCTGGCTCACGTTAGCCATATGATCACTGCACCCCTGAGAAAGCTCAGTGAAACGCGTAGGGTGGGCCCTTGTCACGGGAGACTCCTGTGGCGGGTAGGATCTCGGTGGCCGGAACAGCAGGGAGCGAAGTAGGGGTCACAAGCAGAGATCAGAGGCAGGCGGCAGATAGCGAAGTCAGGTAACAAGCAGAGGTCGGCAACGAGGAGACTGGAACAGGACAGGCGAGCAGGGACAGGTCTGGGAGCAGGGACTGAGAACGGGAACAAACAGGGACAAGCCAGATTACCAGCAAGGGCCTTACTGCGAACCGACTCAAATACAGGTACAGGAACAGATCAGGATCAGAGGCATGTGCATAGGAGTCTGACTTGAAACAGAGGCAAGGGAGGAACAGGAAAGGGAGGTTTATATAGGCAGGCTGGGAGGTGGAGCACAGGTGCAGAGGTGTCAGGTATCAGAGTCTGGAATGTTCCTTAGTTTAGCAGCAGCAATCCCGGTGGACAAGTATAGGTACTGCAGGCTAGAACAAGACATTGAGAGTTGCAGCAGTCCCGGTGGCCAAGCATGGGTACAGCAGGCTAGAGAATATGACATTACTCCTCCCTCCCAAGAGCGTTCTCCGGACGATCCTCCAGGCTCTTCTCTGAGGCCTTGATGAAAAGTGGACTCAAGGTGACCCACCTCTGGTGGTTTGTCAGCGGGCAGAGGGTACTCCACAGGTACATTGGGTGCTGCAGGGAACCTCCGAATGGGTGCACTCAACCCAAAAGCAGGGGCAGAGACATCAGGAACGTGGGCATCAAGGACGGGTGCAGCCTTTCCACATGAGTCAATGGGGACACAGAGTTCGCTCTCCATGGTCTCCTCTTGCGACTGCTGTTTCATGGCATCACCGAATGAAAGACCAGCTATTTGAGTTTTCAGCTCTTGAAGCTGTCCTTCTGCACTTCTTTTCCCACTCAAAGCAGTTGTCAGTTCAGCTTCTTTGGAGTTGAGTCGCGACTCCATATCTCCCAGCTGACTTAGAACAAGGCTTAAATGTATTTCGTTTTCTTTATTTCTGACCTGTAGCTGCCGGTACTCCTCCCAGACCTTGTCCAGCTCCAGCTGCAGCCGGGCCTTCTCATGGGCTGTGTAATTCAACACTTTGCAGGCCTCAGCCATCTTGACCTGATAGCGCAGTGTCAGGCCAACCACTTGACGGACGGACACCTCCTCCCTCTCTTTTTTGGCAAGCTGTGTCTTGAGCTCAGCGATCAGCAGCGCTGTGAGATGCTGTGATGTGTGTTCAGCTGTCAGCTTTAGCTCTTCCTTTTTTAGGTATTGTTGCAATTTCCACTCCTCAGTGAGAGATCCCTGGTTAAGTGCATACTGCAATTCTCTTCTCAGGACTTTCATCTCTTCACTGAGATCATTTTGAACTCGCTTCCATGCATCCCTCATCACGTCTTGGAGCTCTGCAAATTCCTTTGCTATGATCTCAGCAGCTTTGTCTTTCTCTTGGGTGTACTGGCTGTTAGGGATGGAGCAGTGTCTCTGCTCCTTTAAGTCTTGCTTCAGTGTCTGGACCGCCTTGTGCTCCCTCTCATACAGGGTTACCTGGGCTCTAAGCTCCTCCTCCAGAGAGGCTCTGGTTATGCTCAGTGTGGCCTTCAGCTCCTCATGCTGCTCTTTGGGGACACACTGGGTACTCAGATACTCTTGCAGCATTTTTACCTTGTAGGCAGTCTGGAAACTTTCTTCCTGCAGAACTCGCTGCTTTTCCTCAGCATTCACCCATTTCTCTTTCGTGTCCTGCAGATGTGTATGCAGTTCTTGCAGCTGACTCTGTAGCATATTTTCTGCTTGTGTGCGCTGCTCCAGAGAGACACGTTCTTCTTGCAGCACTCTCTCTGCATCCTGCAGTGCTGTCTGCACGTCTATTTTTTCCCGGGCCAACTGTTTCTTCTCCTCTCCTAATTCATGGAGTTTCTTATCTCCTTCACTGACTTGGACATAGAGAATCTTGCACTCTTGGGTTACAGTTTCAAAACTGATATTTAACCCTTCTAAGATTTCTCTCAATGAACATAGTTCTGTATTGAAGTGGCAACTCTTCTACTTAGAGGCTTCCAGCTCTGTAGTAAGCCTGTGAACCTCTTTCTGAGATGCTTCCAGTGCTGCGTCAACTTGAACCATGAAAGGCTGGTACTGGGCAGAATCAGCGAAGGCCTTCTCCAGCTTCCTTGACAAGATCACGCTGTCATTCTCCAACTGATATTTTTCTTTTTCCCAGTCACCCTCTGCTTTTTCCAGTGCTAATTGCATCCTTGACTTTTCTTCAATCAATAGTCTCTTCTCCTCTTCTGATTCATGGAGTCTTTTATCTCCTTCACTGGCTTGGACAGAGAAGTTCTTACTCATTTGGTTTATAGTTTCAAACCTACTATTTAACTCTTCGGAGGCGTCTCATAGAACGTATCTCTGTTTTCAAGTAGCATCTCTCCTCCCGAACGACTTCCATCTCTTTTTTGAAGTAGCAAATCTCCTCCTGGGAGACTTTAAGCTCTGTATTAAGCCTGTCAATTTCCTTCATAGAGATTTCCAGGAATTCGTTACTTTTAGAAGCGAGGCGCTGATCCTCAGCAGCATCAGCATATGCCCTCTCCAGCTCACCTGACATGACATCCAGGTCACTCTCCAACTGGTGCTTTTCTTTTTCCTGGAGAACACACTTAGCAATTACTGAGGATAGACAGTGCAGCCTTGGCTTCTTGCGCTTTATCTAAATGTCCATGAAGACAATCAATCTCTTTTCGTGCAGATTGAAGTGTCTGAGTTAGGGCATCTTTTCCTGGATTAAATACATTGTTCTTTTCTTCCACTATTCTTGGGATAAGTCTGTGAGTTGCCTTAAACTGCAGCATATCTCTTTCATCAAATTCAGACTCTGGGGTTAAAGGTTCATCCTTAATTTCAACTTCCACAGTAATACCTCCCTTCTTTTTCCTCTTCTTCCTTGCTTTGAGAAGTTCTGAAGAATCAGTGGTACTGTGTTGACATTTACTGCGCAAGACTGTTTTTTGCGTGGGATCCATAATTTCAGACATGGGGAAACTACACTTCCCAAGAAACCAGTAAAGAGAAAAAAAGTCTTAAATAGAAATGTGAGTCTGAAAATCTGCAGTGGCCCACACACAATGCAGAGACAATTCTTGTCCAGGTAATGAAAGTCTGAAAATGGCAAAAACAGGTACTGCAGAGAGGGTTTATTTTTTTTATTTTTTTGTAAAAGGGAATTCTTCTCAGGGAGAAAGTGGCACAAAAAAAAACCCTGCAGAAACCTTTGCAGCAACAAAATCTTCAGGGTCCCAACTGGGATTTCAAAAAACAAAAAAAAGTACTTATCTTCCTCCAAGCGGATGGGTCTGCTGAAGCAGGAAGACAGAGAATCTGTTCCAGCGAGATCCAGAAGTGGCCTCTGTTTTCTGTCACGGGAGACTCCTGTGGCGGGTAGGATCTCGGTGGCCGGAACAGCAGGGAGCAAAGTAGGGGTCACAAGCAGAGATCAGAGGCAGGCGGCAGATAGCGAAGTCAGGTAACAAGCAGGGGTCCGAGGCAGGCGGCAGGTAGCGAAGTCAGGTAACAAGCAGAGGTCGGCAACGAGGAGACTGGAACAGGACAGGTGAGCAGGGACAGGTCTGGGAGCAGGGACTGAGAACGGGAACAAACAGGGACAAGCCAGATTACCAGCAAGGACCTTACTGCGAACAGACTCAAATACAGGTGCAGGAACAGATCAGGATCAGAGGCATGTGCATAGGAGTCTGACTTGAAACAGAGGCAAGGGAGGAACAGGAAAGGGAGGTTTATATAGGCAGGCTGGGAGGTGCAGTACAGGTGCAGAGGTGTCAGGTATCAGTGTCTGGAATGTTCCTTAGTTTAACAGCAGCAATCCCGGTGGACAAGTATAGGTACTGCAGGCTAGAACAAGACATTGAGAGTTGCAGCAGTCCCGGTGGCCAAGCATGGGTACAGCAGGCTAGAGAATATGACAGCCCTAAATCTATAAGTGCTGCCGTCCCCCGCATCCTCTGCACCTTGGAAGCCGCATTGGAGGTCTCCACTCAACAGACAGCTGACGTGTGCATCATAGACCGGGGAATCCGGAAGCGCAAGCTACTAGCAAAGAGACCGCATCCCCTGTATCCTGGAAGCTGGCCCGTCTCTCCTACCTGTCACATCAGTCTTAAGCAGTCTGGGTAGTGACAGGTTAATCTGTGGGCTTTTGACCCCCCTCCTGCTCCCTTTTGAGTGACAGCCTATCTGGTATAGGTACAGACCTTGAGCCTGCCCTTCTGGTTCCTCTGAAGGGAAGAGCCAAAGGTTAGTGAATTAGTCTGCTTCCACCCTCTCTAGAGAGTGGATGTGAGAGCTGCTCCTCCCAGGTTGGGAGTGAGAGAGACCAGCCAGCCTCATGGCTGGTTGGGCCTATACCATATGATGGCTCCAGACTCAAGAGCATGCATCATCCAGAAGCCTGGAATCTTCTGAGACCCTGTACTTGCTGTTATAACATCTATGCAGTGATGCAATAAAGTCCCTGTTCTATCATATACCTGTCTGGACTGAGTCAGTGAGGAGGTGTATGAGAGATACACAAAGCTAAATATATGCAATAACAATGGCCCTTGAGACCCTCATTTGCATAATGTTAATGAGGTGTTAACCAGTTAATGTCGGGAAAAGACACCCCAGCGCAAGCTGGCTGTAGCGCTGGCTCATGTTAGCCATATGCTAAGAAAGATGCCAGGTATATATTGCAGTGCAATATATACCTGGCATCTGCCTTCTCAATAAAAATAATAATAATTAACCCCTTGGAAGCCACAGTGGCCATGAGGACACCAATGTAACAATGGGGTTAATAGGGATATCCTAACTCTCCTACTACCCATTGTATGTCATAGTGGTACAATCGCTATTCACATACAAGGAGTAACTACCCCCTAATTCCCCCCTCCCCTCACCCCCCCCCCCTGGTGGCCTAACCTCCTTCCCTGGGTCACCTATACTGTACCCATAACGCACCCCCACTAACCCCACCACCTGAACAGCCCTAACCCCCCTCTACAGTTCTAGCCAGTAGCCCTACTAGCCCGGTTGTACCACTATGACATACAATGGGTAGTTAGGGTATTTCTATTAACGTCTTGGCTACCTTGGTGGCCATAATGCATAATGCATGCCTTCCTGGTCACGATGGCTTGCAAGGGGTTAATAGACAGGTATTGGCAACATTTTTTTGCTTAGTCCAGAGTATTCACTTTGTCTTCCTATATTGCAAAGGCAATATAGGAAGCCAAAGTGGCTCACTTCAATACCCTGGACAAGGCCAAAAAAAGTCTGCTACCCGGCGTTAGCAGGGCCGTCTTAACATATGGGCACGCTGGGCAGTTGCCCGGGGGCCCCACAGCATGGGGGGGGCCCACGCGCCCGGCCCATGCGTAATGTTGCCAGGTGTCTGTTTTTTCAATCGGAGGTAATACATTTTTGTGGTGCAGCGCAAGCGTGAGGGCAGGCAGGGCAGAGAGTAGTACTGAGACGGTGGCCAGGCAGGAGCACTCGTGTGTGTGTGTGTCTCTGTGTGCTGCCTGTCCCTGATTGGGGGAGCGGAGAGCCAATCAAAGGACAGCTGGGGCGGAACCCACACCCCGCAGCTCAGAGACGTCTGTGTCCTTCCTGGCAATAAGGTAAGGACACCTATTGGAGGATGGGGGGGCAGGGTGAGATGGTGACAGGGTGGGGGTGGGCAGGGTGAGATGGTGACAGGATGAGGGGGCAGGGTAAGATGGTAAAAGGATGGGTTGGCAGGGTGAGATGGTGACAGGATGGGGGGGCAGGGTGAGATGGTGACAGGATGAGGGGGGCAGGGTGAGATGGTGACAGGATGGGGGGGCAGGGTGAAATGGTGACAGGATGGGGGGGAAGGGTGAGATGGTGAGAGGATCGGGGGCAGGGTGAGATGGTGACAGGATGGGGGGGGCAGGGTGAGATGGTGGGGGGGGGCAGGATGAAATGATGGGGGGACCAGGGTGAGAGGATGATGGGGGGGTAGGGTGAGATGATGGAGGGGGGGATAAGATGGTGATGGGGGCCAGCCTGGGGAGATGAGATCATGATGATGGGAGATATCTTAAATGTATTGGGGAGGTGGGGTATATTTTAAATGTATTGGGGAGGTGGGGTATATTTTAAATGTATTGGGGAGGTGTGGGTATATTTTAAATGTATTGGGGAGGTGGGGGTATATTTTAAATGTATTGAGGAGGTGGGGGTATATTTTAAATGTATTGAGGAGGTGGGGGTATATTTTAAATGTATTGAGGAGGTGGGGGTATATTTTAAATGTATTGGGGAGGTGGGGGTATATTTTAAATGTATTGAGGAGGTGGGGGTATATTTTAAACGTATTGAAGAGGTGGGGGTATATTTTAAATGTATTGAGGAGGTGGGGGTATATTTTAAACGTATTGAGGAGGTGGGGTTATATTTTAAACGTATTGGGGAGGTGGGGGTATATTTTAAATGTATTGAGGAGGTGGGGGTATATTTTAAATGTATTGGGGAGGTGCGGGTATATTTTAAATGTATTGGGGAGGTGGGGGTATATTTTAAATGTATTGAGGAGGTGGGGGTATATTTTAAATGTATTGAGGAGGTGGGGGTATATTTTAAATGTATTGGGGAGGTGGGGGTATATTTTAAATGTATTGGGGAGGTGGGGGTATATTTTAAATGTATTGAGGAGGTGGGGGTATATTTTAAATGTATTGAGGAGGTGGGGGTATATTGTAAATGTATTGGGGAGGTGGGGGTATATTTTAAATGTATTGGGGAGGTGGGGGTATATTTTAAATGTATTGGGGAGGTGGGGGTATATTTTAAATGTATTGGGGAGGTGGGGGTATATTTTAAATGTATTGGGGAGGTGGGGTTATTTTTTTTAATGTATTTGGGGGAGTTGAGGGTATTTTTTAAATGTATTTGGGGAAGGTGAGGGTATTTTTAAATGTATTCGGGGGTCATGGGGGTGTTTTTTTAAATGTATTTGGGGGCGTGGGGGTATTTTTTATATGCATTTGGGGGCGTGTGGGTGTATTTTTTATATGCATTTGTGGGGCGTGGGTGTGTTTTTTATATTGTTTGGGGGGTGGGGGGGTCGTGGGTGTCCAGTATTTTTGGACAAGCCACCGGCAACCCAACCCATGCGTGCCCACCAATGCTAAAAAATCTCCATTCTAAGTCTAGCTCCGCTCGCTCTCCCCCACCCGGAAGTGGAACCCCGGCTCCGCTCGCTCTCCCCCACCCGGAAGTGGAACCCCGGCTCCGCTCGCTCTCCCCCCGCCCGGCACCCCGGCTCACGTCACAACCGCTCGCAGCCTAGCAGTGCAGCATTTCCGGTGCCTGCTGCTGCTAGTGAGCGCGTGGGAGGCAGGGCCCCGTGTGCTGCTCTGCCCGGGGGCCCCTAATGTTGTTAAGATGGCCCTGGGCGTTAGGTGCTAGAAGCCGGACATAACTATGACATAAAATAACATAGCATTAAGGCCTGCGTTCACGTTAAAGGACTGCTGTAGGTATGCGTTCAGGTGGTCCACACCTCTTTTGCATATCATTATTACTAACATCTGTTAAAGTTAACAGCAGGCCGTCTTAGCACTTAGACAGCACTTTAGACTACGGCCCCAGTGCCTGCGCTGCACTCGCGTCTGCCAGGCTGGCGGCGCGTGCAGCTCAGTTCCCCGGTCTGCAGTGAGCTGCAGGGGAAAAGACAGGGAGTGGGGTGGGGGGGGGAGGGTGTGACGCTAATAGTTTTTTTTTTTTTTAAATGTCAAAAATTGTACAATTATCAAATATTCAAAAATGTAAAAACATTAAAATTGAGAAAATAATGTAAATCGGGTAAATGTCCCCCAAAAATTCAAAGAAAATGTGAAAAATTAATTGTAAATAAAAAAACAGCGTGGCATGACAAAGCATGGTGAAAATGTCAACAAATAAAGTTGGTGCTGCGGCGCAATTTTTTTTTTACCCTGTTCAAAATATTCACAAATTGTCAAATTTAAAAAAAAAAAAAAAAAACTTTAAAATGTTAATACATTTGCTTATTGGATCTCTAATGTGGACTACTGGAATTCACCAGAGCTAGATTTATTATTGGACTTGAAAGATATTATTGCACCTATTGAATTTCATTGTATTTGTTGGCTGCGATAGTGCTTCTGTAGTTTATTGCTAGTCTGCCAGTGATTTAACTTTATGTAATCATTTTGACATATGCCTGGTTGCACCTTCTGCATGTAGGTTTATTATCTGGCTAGGCTAGAATTATAGCATATAATAATACTGCATTTTCAGGCCATTCACTTCAGATTGAGTGTAGAAGGCATGCTAAACCCATTGATTTCTGTGGGATTACTGTAATACTTTTAGAGTGGCTTCATAAATTAGTCCCAAACATTTACTGAGAGTATTTTGGGTAATACTTAGTTTTCTGCTGCATGGACCCGCAAATATTTGGAAGCTAGAATATGTAATAGATAATTAAATATTTATGGTCAAATATTCAACTGCTGTGCCTTCAGTGTTGAAAAGAATAGACGTTGTTTTTTCCCCGCCATTAACTTGGTAGAAAGCCAAAAAATGTTGGCAGTAAATGTAAGTAAATAATAACTGCAGAGAAAGTACAGCAGGTTTACTCTGTATTGAGGCTTGTATGAAATTCAGCCAGAATCAGTAGCCAGGTACAAACACACTACTTACTGCAATCACATATATTTCCATCAATGTATTTCTAGTTTAAGCACTGTCCCAGCTGTTTCTTATGCGAATATGTAAGTGTAGCGCACTTTCCCCCGCCCCCTGGGAGATATGACGGCTACCGTGTATGTGGTGCGTTACCTGGGCTCACAGGAGGCCTGGGTCTCCGCTGCTGGGAGCCTGGGGTTTGCCTGATCCGTCGGATGACAGCGCCTCCACCTGCACGGGATCCTACTATGTGGGATAACCCCGTCACAGGACCCCATCCAATAAAACACACACCGGTAAAAGTAAGTTTTACTGCACGCATACGAAGAACAATAGTAACAGTCCCACCAACTAGTCCACACACGGCCGTACTCTCCAACACAATGTCCACACCTGGTAACACAGTCCCCAAAGTAACTAGGGGCCCTTGGGCCTCCAACCACCCTGGTGTCCACAAGTAGCCACCCAATTTTGTGTGCTGTATGTTTTAAGGCTGAATAAATAAGCCTTGTCAAGAGACCCCGCGTGTTTCGTTGCATGTACGCTGCAACAATCCTGTGAGCCAGCAGGTATCCAGCACTACACACACTGTAATAGGCGGATTTCCCAGAGTGTAGGGGAAACACCGTTACATAATACAAAACAGTGTAAAGGGCGCTCCTAATTTAAAAGAAGTGATTAGTGATATATTATTATAAGTGTATAATATTGGTGAATAAAAGTGATAACAAAAATACTAATGTGATAAATAATGTGAAATAAGTGGTTTCAAATTAAAAAATATGCAGCTCAGAACCCCTTTTCACAACTTCCTCCCAAATTCTTCCATATGTAGAAATCTTCCGAAAGCTTGGTGAGTTCAGGTACTGAGAAAGGAGAAATAAAGATACAATAGGCAAATACTATATCTCCAATGATAATATGATGAGTAATCTGATGTAGGAATTACACTCACATGCTTTTATTATCAGACAAGTTTATATCCATTGCGGCAAGGAACAGGTTAAATATATTATCCTCCAACGGTTCAAGGTATCTCAGAATAAAAGAAAGAATACGATAGTGTAGATAATAAGAATAAAGGTTGATTTATAAATAAAACAGAGTATGCTCTTACACTCTCCAAGAATTAAAACAGCAGATAAGACAAAAATTCGGAGAAGAGAAGACGGGGAGAGACTGTCTCAGCGATCTCACCGCCATCCGGCAGGTGATTTCCAGGTATAGGAACCTCTGTCAGACCCGCATATCTTTCTCCCTCTCCACAGAACGTTTCCAAAGATTGCAACTCAACGCATTTCGCCTTCAGCTTTGTCAGGAGTTGTAATCTGTAATGTATTCTATGTACACACAATTCCAGCAATCTCTAACCCCAGAACCCACTATCTATATATATATAAAATGTATTTATGTTAAAAGGAGTGCTACTGACCGTGGCCAAATGTATATAACAAAAGACAAAAATTACCAATGCTACATCCAATGTGACAAAATACATAATTAAATACTTCAATGTTCGTATTCTCATGAATAAGGGTCATTTAGTTAAACCCTTTGGCCAAAGCGTTAAGCCTGCAGCCACTTCACGGCATGATCAGATGCAGGTCCTAACACTACATGTGCAAATTCTCAGTTACCTCTGTTGGAGGGAGAATGACCTCAGTGGGTCTGTCCTCCACAGGAACATTTTCAACTGGTAACAGTTGTTTGGAGGTGAGTGGACCCTTCTCCCAGGGTTTAAGCTCACCCCACTTTTTAAGCAGCAGGGGTTTTCATGTTCCTGTGCAGGACAGGTCTATTGAGACCATTTTCCCTCTAACAGAGGTAAATGAGAATGTTCACAGGTAGTGTTAGGACCTGCATTCTGGTCATGCCGTGACGTGGCAGCAGGCTTATAATGCTTTGGCCAAAGGGTTTAACTAAATGATTCTTACTCATGAGAATACTAACATTACTTGTATGTCACTCTGATTAGACATTTAATCTGCACGCATTTAATTGGAGAATATATGTTAATAGGATTTCCATCACAGAAACAGCCTATTAAGGGTATTTAAGGCAACATAGAATAGATACAAAAAAAGACAAAAATGCCCAATGCTACATCCAATGTGACAAAATACATAGCTAAATACTTCAATGTTAGTATTCTCGCAGCTCCCCTGCTCCCCAAGCAGTAGCTCGGCGGTCACTGTTTGCAATACTCTCCCTCCTCCTGTTGGTGTCGGGATCCAACTTCCATCCATCCGAACGGAGGAAGGAGCTGGAGGAGGGAGCTAGAGAGTCCCCGGACAGGCGCAGGACTGCTCCTCACCCCATGGTAAGATTGTTGTGGGGAGTTGGGGGGAGGTGTGTCTGTGTGTATGTTGGGGTGAGTGAGTGTTGAAGTGAGTGAGAGGGCGGAAGAGAGAAAGGGGTGGCTCTTATCTTCTCCAGGGTGGCATCTCCTCCTGCAGCATCACATTGTCATGGTGATCCGATGTCAAATGACGCTGTGACATCACATGGCAATGCGTTGCCATGACAATGCAACATCTCATGATGCTGCAATGCTGCAGGAGGAGGGCAACTATTGAGGTTATCGTCCACGCCAGTAAGTACCTACAATTCGCTCCTGGTTCATGCTCATTTTAGTACCTTTGGCGAGGTGACAGGCAACTGAGAGGCGAGTTTACTGTAAACCCATTTCACACACGTCCAAATGGGCATATAATGCTATTTTTGCCAGAAATTAAATTTAACATTGTTAGTTTGGTCATTTGTAAACTTGCCGTTACTCACATCCAGACCCTGAAATAGGGCTTTTACAGGGTCTGCATGGGTGTAGCACCACAGCTAGGCATGAGTTAACTAACATGGCATTATTTCCTTCTCCTCTCTTTCTCAGCTTCAGTTAAACACTAATTGCAGGGTCTGGATCAGAGTAACGTTAAAATTTTCTTAATGTCACGTTATTGGAAGATAACACAGCGTTATGCTACAATAACATGACTAATGAGATTAAGAACTTCCATTGTTTTTGCATACTATAGGTTTTGAAGATACCATGAAACTCAGGGAACAACGCGTCTATTCTTCTTTTAGGCAACGTCACATTATGAGCCCTGACTTAACAGAGCTTTGTGGATCTAGGCCAATGTGTGTGATTCTCACATCTCTCCTCATGATCCCCTAGGGGGGAACCCACTACAAGACATCCGTTGGAAAAGTATAGGTTTCCTGTTTTCTTCCGTTTGATTTTATCATACAGTGTGCATTTTGTAATCGCTTTGTAAAAATACTATAACTCTTTTCATTATATTAAATCTAAAATGTAATAAGTACTGCCTTTAAAATCTAATTGAACTTGTTTACCTTTGAAGGGTGCCCTCATTTTCAGACACATGTTACCTACCCCTTGCATGTTAAAAGGGAGTTTGTTTAATTTGTGCATTTTTCAGGGTGTATGACCTTAAATTAAATTTGGTGCTGGAAGCGTAACTCAGGTGTTGTGTGAACGATCTTTGCGGTGCTCATGCTCATTTTTAGTGCTTTGTGGGGAGTTAAGACACAACAGGCGAGTTTACTGTTAATCACACGCACACACACACATTTATGTGACAGACATTTTCAAGAAACATTTCACACGTCTTTTCTCCTCTTTGGATCAGTAATAATGAGCCACAGTCTTCACATTGGATGAGCCACAGTCTTCGCAGGGGATGAGCCACAGTCTTCACAGGGGATAAGCCACAGTCTAAACATTGGATGAGCCACAGTCTAAACATTGGATGAGCCACAGTCTTCACATTGGATGAGCCACAGTCTTCACATTGGATGAGCCACAGTCTTCACATTGGATGAGCCACAGTCTTCACAATGTAGGATTTTATATTTTACAAAGGCTATTGGAAGGTACACAACAGGTGGAACATTGAAAAAGTGGAGCATGATCTTGTCTTAGAGCTAATGCACTTTTTAATTACAAATATTGAGGCTTATTCAATAAAGTCTATAGGCTGCAAAACGAGGACCATATTAATACAAAAGAAAACAGCACCAGAGTTCTTGAAAGGCAAGGAATGTAATGGGAAGCAAAAAAATGGATAAACATAGACACTATTCTGTCAAAATATAAAATATGTTATATTTTGACAGTTGTACAGTATGTAGTAATTTTCAGATCTGTAAGCTCTCATGCATCTTTTCAGCATTAGAATTGTAACAAGCATACTGTATGTCCTGCAGCTAAACCGGCTAGCTCAATAAATGTTTGCATTGTGGGTGTCTACACTTTCTGTGCTTTGATTCAATATTTTCTAATTTGCTAGAGTAAATAATCCGGCCCATTGTAAATTTCTCTCGTATTTCCTTCTCTGTATATGTTTGGGAATTCCTGCTTTGATATGTCACAGAAATGGTTTTTTTTTTTTACAGTTTTGATTTGTAGTGTGTTATAAGGTAACTATTGACACACACATAATGACCGTGCCAGATTTTGTGTATAAACTTAGGTGATTCTCCATTCACAACACTGGGTGACAAAGACTTCTAAATAGGCCTACATTTGAAAAAAAATATATAGCAAAACAATATAGCAATATAGCTCCTCTCAGTGGTATTCCACTAGAGGTACAGACAGAGTGCACCTATCGTCATGAGAATTGCTGGTTATGTTTATTGACATTGTCAACACTTTGTTGGTTTCATTTAATTTCCAGACTTCTTGCCTCCGCAACAGTTGTTGATTAACCTTTATTATTGGTTATTTATCTGTAGGGGTTAGAAAATTAGTGCTCTTCAGAATTCTTCTCTTGTATATGGGAGGCAAAGTGAAATGCACTGGTTTGTTTATTTCAATGAACTACAGTAGTTTACCAATGTTGCTTACATGATGCTTTATAATGTATCAGTTCCTTTTCCTCTTCTTTCCTGAAAGAAGGAGTAATTGCTCTTAGTTAAATACCTACATTTTGGAGAATTTGTCCTCTGTTTAGACTGTAGTTTTACTAATTCTTATTATACTTAGGCATGTTCTTTGAAACAGACTCATAATTACATACTATAAACTTGGCTACAAAGGATTATGGGCCCAATTCCCACTTTAAATGGATAACATTAATAGCAATATTTCATCCTCCCTCACCTTACTACAAAGTTGCTGTGCAAATCAGAGCAGCAGAACTGTGCTGACATTATTTCACCACAAAGGTAGCTGCATGGATCCCTCTTCCATAGCAAGTCTACGGTCCTGATACTGGAGATTTAGAGGTCGACTTTCACCAACAAAAAAAAAGACGGGCACATGATACAGCGTCCAATCAGATTGGAGCTGTACCATCTGACCTGAAAATGTGACGTCACAGGCCCTATATAAGGCCTTGACATCTCATATTACCTCAAGAAGCCGATGTGAAAACATCGTGTTGTGGATTTACCATGGGGCGATGGATTGACAGATGAAGATAGAAGATCACAGAAAAGATAGAAATAATTACAGACGAAAAAAGAAGAAGGTGATACAAGATCAAAGAAAGAAGAATTTTGATACCTGTTCCGGATCTTCAAGGTGGATGGCGCTGGATTGACTTTGATGACGTCGCGGTACGAGAGCTTCCTGATACCCCTGGATTTGGAGTGCCAACGCTTCTAAACATAAGATAAATAGCTAATGTATGTTATTTTATTTTTACAGGTTTTTTTAATTGTATTTCTTTCTTTTAATGTTATTCATTGCCCATTTAATGCTAATGTATTAATCTGTGGCCCTTTAGAGTACAGATTCATACAGTGATAGCCAATGCATTTTTTGGCAAATATTCGTTTTCTATTGAGTGTTATTTTTTCTATTTGTTTATTTTTTGGATTACATTGTTTGTAATTTTGATGGCTTGTTTTTATTTATTTGTCCGATTGTTTAGCTTTTTTAATTATTTATTTTGTTGGCTCATGGTTTGAATTGATGTGTTGGCTACTGGTTTTATTAATTAATTGATTTGTTGGCTACTGGTTACAAGTAATTAATTGTTTTGTTGGTTAGTGCTTTTATTTTATTGGTTGGCTAGTGCTTGTATTTATTTCATTTGTTGGCTAGTGTTTTTATATATTGAATGGTGGTGTTTAGCTGCTTGTGTATATGTTTTATTAATGTGTATTTGTGGCCTTCATGCGTTTTTATTAGGGTGTACATTGACTGCTATAGTGGCCTATCATGCCCATATTATATGGGTATGATATACCACTATGCCAATCAATGGGTAGAGGGTGGGTAGCGGGGGAAGCGGGGTTCTGGGGTGGGTAGTGGGGGAAGGTGGGTTAACCCCTTAATTATTATAGCGGTTATTAACCGGTAAGGTGATTAAGGGATTAGGGGCCATTAGATTGTATTTTTTATTGTATTCTTTCTGGCAACGGAGGACAAGGCCCTGCAGTATGCTGACGAGGACACCCTTCATGATGGCAGGGTAAGTAGAAAGGTTTATTTACTTTATTTATACTGGCTGGCTAATGTTTTATTTAATAATGGGGCAAATGAGCTATTATCCATATCTGGATAATAGTTATTTTGCCCATTACTGTACTGTATGTGTTGGGGGGGGCTATAGCTCAAGAAGCAGGGTGTCCCTGAGGCAGAAATCAAAGAGGTTCAGCTCAGGAGACCCCCATCTCCCGCACACTATTAATAAAAAATTACATTAAAGCAGCTTCATTTCCATAGCAGATAGCCGCTACGGTAACAAATTTGTTTAATTTTGAAATTTGGGTTTTTAATTTAGTGTAGATGAGCAGGGGGTCTCCTTTACATGACGTCACCAAAAAAAAAAGGCACATGGTTTTCACTGGCCAATCAGAGCCGTGGGAACCATTTGCGAAAATGAGACGTCATAGGCCTAAAAAAGCCTATGCAGCCTCATTTTATGGCAAGAAACCGAGGAGGAAGGACCTCCTCCTCCAATAGGAGGACAAGGGTGTGCCTGTGGAAGATACAGATGAAGAAGAAGATACAGATGAAGACCCCAGAAGACCCCGAAAGTGACAAAAATGAATTACAATTTACAGAAGAAAAGAAAGAAGAAAAGGACTTTGGATTTTTTTTACCTGTGGTCCGTTGGTGTTCCGGATTGGTTCGAGAGCATGCGGTAACCAAGGGAATCTGAGGGTGAAGACATCTAAAGGTAAGGAAAAATATTGAATGTATGTTATTTTTATTTTACAGGTTTTTTAAATGTTATTTTTATTGTGATTGTATTTTTTTTAATAACCATTCATTGTCACTGTATGTATGTATATACATACATATATACAGGGACAAGCAATGGTTGTTTTGACAAATGATTGCTTTTGTGTATTTTACATGTATATTGGTAATTTGTTTTTTATTTATTATGCTCTTTATTTAGTGTTTGTATTTAGTATGCTGGCATTTTTGGTGGTGTTTTAAATTGTTTATTTCTGGCTTTTGATTGGTGTTTGCTTTTTAATGTTGGATTATTTTGTGACTTTTGTTTTAGAAAAATGCAGTTTATTTGGATATTCATTTTATTTATTCATAGTTTTGTTTTGATGTTTTAATTGTTTATTCTGGTTTATTTTGGATTAGATTAATTGATTGGTGTTACTTTTGTTGTGTTTACTTCTTAATTTGTTTTTATTTTGTGATTGTTTGGAATGCATAGGAGATTGTTTGTAATTGGTTTTTTTAAGTTGACCATTGACTGGCATAATGTTAAATCATGCTCATATTATATGGAAAAAACAAAAAGACAGGGCGCACAACGAACATAGTAAAGCACAATATAAAAGATCGTTTTACTAAAAAATTAAAGGTTCTGCGTACATCAATGAAATTAAAATCAAGCAGTGGGTTAGTGGGGTTACCACACGGAAGAATACGGAGGTTTCTGAGCCTCATAACGGGACTTTAACACGGGACTCTTCGCCGGTCCCCAACATCTGGTTACCCTGACCTAAAGTCTCACGGAAGCTACTGCCTTGGATGTCGTTTGCCGGTATCCTGTGCCTCACATTCATTCCAGTGGAAAGCTGTGACCCTATTCTTCCGTGTGGTAACCCCACTAACCCACTGCTTGATTTTAATTTCATTGATCTACGCAGAACCTTTAATTTTTTAGTAAAACTATCTTTTATATTGTGCTTCACTATGTGCGTTGTGCGCCCTGTCTTTTTGTTTTTTCTATAGCCCTATGGGTGTCGAGCCACCCCTCAAGAAAGGCTGCAGACGCCACATTAGTGTTTTCACCTACGAGGTCAATTTATTGTTTATTTAAACTTCTCACTTTGCACTGTTTCCATACACACTGTTTGATCATGTTTTAGCTGCACACTCTCACCCTTTTGTCCATTTCATATTATATGGACATGATGTACCCACTGTGAAATTCAATTGTTTTATATCCATTTGTTATGTATTTAGTTGGCTATGTGCTGTGTTTTATTTGGCAATGTTATGTGTTTTATTTGGGCCTGTTTTTTAATTCCTTCACCATATCTTGCTATAGTGGGAAATCATGCCCATATTATATGAGCATGATGTACCCACTGTACCAATGAATGGGTGAAGGTTGTGTATAGTGGGTCCGCAGTGGGTGGTTAGGCCTCCCGGGTGGGTAGCGGGACAGGGTGGGTTAACCCCTTAATTACTATAGCGGTTATTAACCACTACGGTGATTAAGGGGCTAGGGTACATTAGATTGTATTTATTATGTATTCTTGCTGACATCGGAGGACATGGCCCTGCAGTAAGCTGACGAGGACGCCCTTCACATTGCCAGGGGTAAGTAGAACTGTTTTTATTTACTTTATTTATGCTGCATGGCTAATGCTGTGTTTAATAATGGGCAAATAATCTTTTATCCATATCTGGATAATAGTTATTTTGCCCATTACTATACGGTATGTGTTTGGTGAGGGAGGGGGGGAGGTGTATTTATTGAAATGTAGGCCATGTTTTGTTCTTTTACATACAGGATTGGTACCACTGGCCAGCGGGGACCACCCGAGGACCCCCGGACACCCACGGGTACCACCCGAGGACCCCTGGCCGCCCATGGGGACCACTTGAGGACCCACGGACACATGCGGGGAGGAACCGGGGGCCCCCAGACCCCCATGGGAACCACTTGGGGGCCCCCAGACCCCAGTGGGGACAACCCGGGGACCCCTAGACATTCACCGGGACCACCTGGAGGCTCACAGAGCCTAGCAGGGACCATCCGAGGGCCCCCAGACACCCGTGGGTACCCCCCGGGGTGCACTGTGCAGCCTGCGGACACCCGCGGGGACCACCCGGGGACTCCCGCTGGCATGTGGTATTAATCCTGTGTGTAAAATTAAAAAGAATGGTTTTGTGTGTGGGCACAGGGGGTGGGTGGGTTATGTCTTGGTGTTTATTAGCTATTGTAATGTTAATTGGGGGCCTAAGAGGTGGGTAGTGGACCTCTTGTGAGTATTTTGTTTTATTGTGGATAGGGGTGGTGGGTGAAGGGGGTAGTAACCCCAAGGATGGGTGTTTAGGCCTACCGGGTGGGTAGTGGGAGGGGTTAACCCCTTCATTACCTTAGCGGTATTAACCGCTAAGGTAATGAAGGGGTTAACTCCACTAGCAAACCCTTTGCCACCCCCCCCACAAGGCCTTAATACCCACCGAGGGCTAAACACCACCTTCACCCACCCCCGCTACCCACAATATTCATGGCACTGATGGTTAACCCTTTCATTGCCGTAGCAGTTAGCCGCTAAGGTAAAGAAGTTGTTTGTAAATGCATTTTTCAACACACGACAGAGAAGCCCAATGCTACATCCAATATGACAAAAATACACAGTAAAATACTTATATATTCTCTTGAAAAGGGGTCATTTAGTTGAACCCTTTGGCCAAAGCTTGTAAGCTTGCGAGTCACGATAAGGCAGACCCTGTTCGCAAGTCCTGACACTACCAGATAAAATACTAATATACCTCTATTAGGATTAAAATTCTCATTTACCTCTATTAGGAGGGAGAAAGACCACATTGGATCTATATCCAGTAGAATGAAAGGACCTACTCACTTGGGAAGTGGGGAGGGACGGGCTTAAAACCTGGGAAGGAGGAACCCCCAACAGGTGAAACAGCTGAGAATAGGTTAACAGAACACAAAACCCCAGCAAGCTCTTTTTGGGAACCCCTGAGCCCCCACAAAATATATATGTATATAAGTGTCAAAAAGGAGAGCTATTGAGCGTGGCATATGTATACAACAAACGACAGAGAAGCCCAATGCTACATCCAATATGCCAAAAATACACAGTAAAATACTTATATATTCTCTTGAAAAAGGGTCATTTAGTTTAACCCTTTGGCCAAAGCATTATAAGCTTGCGAGCCACGACAAGGCAGACCCTGTTCGCAAGTCCTAACACTACCAGATAAAATACTAATGTATATCTCTATTAGGATTAAAATTCTCATTTACCTCTATTAGGAGGGAGAAAGACCACCATTGGCTCTATATCCTGTACAATTAAAGGACCTACTCACTTGGGAAGTGGGGAGGGGCTGGCTTAAAACCTGGGCCCCCACAAAATATATATGTATATAAGTGTCAAAAAGGAGAGCTTTTGAGTGTGGCATATGTATACAACAATCGACAGAGAAGCCCAATGCTACATCCAATATGACAAAAATACACAGTAAAATACTTATATATTCTCTTGAAAAAGGGTCATTTAGTTTAACCCTTTGGCCAAAGCATTGTAAGCTTGCGAGCATTTTTCATGCATCTGATTCATGCTGGGGGTCTCCGTTGCTAATATTACTGGGTATCAGCTCCGGAGACCCCCGACATCAATCTGATGCAGGAAAAATGCATCTTTTTTTCTAAGTCCCATCTCGCTGCTCATCACAGCTTCTCACCACCCTCCCACCAACTTTTCCTGGCGTTTGGATTTGGGGAGAAAATTGCTATTCTAGAGCCGCGATAGGCCTCGATAACCTACTCGCGGCTACTAGAATTGCACGAGTTTATGAACATTCCAAAAAGCGGCGATAAGTGGCTTATCGCCGCTCACTCTGCGATTCAGTCATTTATCGCCCACTTATCGATACTTACTGCATAGCAGTAGGCATTTTGGGCGATAAGTGCTTGATAAGGGGCTTATGAACACTTACTGCATAGGCCCCATAGTCTTCTCCACACTGCATGTTACGCAACGTGTCTATCAGTAACCACAAGCTGTCTATCAGCTAGCAGATAGTAGCTGGAACACATCTTGTGGCGCTAGAAGATGCAGCACTAAACAAAACTTCCCCTATTTGTTTTCAATATCCACTTGTGGATCATCCATTAACAGAGACCCAAAAGATAAAAATACAATTCTACTTGTAAGTATATGTAGCCGTGACCCCTGATTCACCCCTAAGAACGGGAGGTTGCGCTTGCAAAGAATAGTCGCAAAAGCCCGCGAAGGAGGAGAGTGCAATTGGCGGGAGAGAGAGCAGTCCCTTGACCCAGCAGCCCTGCAGGGAGGGTCAGGTGAGCGAGTCTAGCCTATGAGTGGAGGAGTTGCCAGAGATATAGGCAGTGGTTGCGCGCACGTGGAGTCAGAGCTGATTGGAGAGGAGAGGAGACGGAGAGACTGTGAGGGGAGGTTGACCCACCACAGCGCAGGCCAGGTGCCCCCGGCCCAGCTAGCCCTGAGTCCCCTTAGAGACAAGCTGAGCTAGGGATCGCCTTAGTCAGGTTCCTGTCCCCCTAGTACTGTTGGTTTTGACCGGTACTATTCTGTCGAGAGGAAGGTCTGGGATCAGACCCCTTTGAATTTGCCAGAGTCCAGGTGGGAGCACCCCGGACCCTAGAGAGAGAGAGAGAGAGATAGAGCGGTGTCGACGCCCAGAGACCCTTTGTGAAGATCGTGGCAGTTCCGAGCCCCGGAGGGTTCGGCAGGTATTTCATCAAGTGCACCAACTATATCTTTCATTCAACCGATACATAGTGGCTGCGCAGTCACCCATACACACACATAGGGCCTCCTGTGAGCGGGAGGACTAAGCAGTACGGATTGGACACGGGGTGGGATCACCCGGTGGCGGGTGTGGGGATTATTGTTGGCGTCCACCGAGGCGCAAGTTGTGGTGCGTCCGCCGTGGCGCCAGGAGATGGTGACGTGCGCCGTGGCGTGTTGTATACTGTGTACCCGTATACCGGAAAGTTATGGCCTTTAATGTACCGTAAGTTTAATCTGCCAGTAAACGAGATTGGTTTAGAACTTGATTGTGTACGTGTAATTCTTGCATATACGTCCTGCGAAGACTTACTCCCCCTTTGGCGGGATCTGTCGCAGGTGGAGGCGCTGCACCCATTAGAGATATCGCGCGCACCCCAGGCTCTCCGTGGCAGAGACTTAGGCCCTAGTGAGCCAGCAGGTAACACAGCACATAGTAGCAGCTTGCTAGTGATAGGAAGCAGGGCTACATATATTTATCTTACTACCACCGACACTGCAAAGCTCTTTCTGTACATGTTTACCATTCAGGGGTTTTAGGGCCCCTATGTCATATGCTGTGAAGGCATCTTGCCCTTGTTCAGAAAGATTTTAGTGCCATACAAATGTGGATATTTTAGAAATAATCTTTAACATTTTCTGTAAAAATGTTGCCACTTCAACCCGGATTGTAAAAAAATAAATGTTTATTCTAACACCCAGGCATGTTTGCTCTCTGGAGAATCCTAGCTCCCCTCCGCCCCCCAATTACTTCTTCATTTTTAGGTGATTCTGATCTCAAAGCACCACTTCTATGTACTTGACTACACATGATGTAAGCAGTGAACCCTTTCACCCTTATACCATTATAACGCCTGTTCGTGTCTGGTCTGACCCACCCAATCTCACATTGGCCCCTGTGGTCTATCCAGCCCCGTTACATGTCTGTGTATGGTGGTGCACCTGTAGGCAACAGGACTCCTGAGTCTCCCGCATGATGGTATTCGGGGATGTCAAACCAGACAGGTAGCTGAGGTAGTGTGTGCGAGTCCTACTTACATCCAGTGCAGCGCCTCCACCTCATCAGGATCTCTGCGTCCGCAGGAAGATGGCTCTGATGAGGAACTCCTCTGTGGTGCCTTCCTCTGTGGAGTAACTTCACACTCACACATGGGGGTTGTTGTGAACCAGGGCATCTTTATTGGCATGATGTAAGGCAAGCTGCCCCTCACAGCTAGCAGCTCAGCCGCTCATCTCTCTGCAGCACTCCATTAGGAAGGTCCCTTCTCCTCTAATAGAGTTGCTCTCTACCTCTCCTCTCAAAGAGATTCTCCAGCTTGTCTCTGTCTGCTCTGAGCTGCACTGACTCACAGCTAGCATGAGACCACTGCAACACTGTTGCAGACCTCCACATGCCTCTCCTGAACAGAGGCAGAACAACAACAGGAAATGACCTACTAACTTTAGGCAGTTCTGTGTCTTATATCACCCCTGTAGACGGACGTTCACAGAGGTACACAATTTGGAGATGTTTATAATGTGAAATTATAATAAGGCTTGATTGTGCCTTTTCCTTTTCATCAGGAAATCCATCCAAACACAGGAGGGGAACAAAGCTTCTATTCACTTGGAAGTATTTCTAGTGAAACACTATGCAATAATTCACATCTCCCTTAGTCAAGCATTTCTCGCAGCCCAAAACATATAGCATGAAATAAGCAGATATAAGCAGTCTCTTAAGAATAAAAGTCTTATCTGTTTCTTGGAGGGAAAATCTTCTCACATCCTGGTTCAGCATCAGGTGTAGTAGTTTTCCCTGTGTCTTGAAATCAGCTGTGCTGGGCAGAGCTCAAGACTGGTCAGCTCCAGAGATATGGGTTTCTTTTGGTCAGTCTCTCCTGGGACTCAAGAACCTCTGCTCTGTCTCTCCAAAGGTCAGCTCTCAGTCAGAGCTAAGGAGGAGTCACTTCCTGTCTGAACAGACTGGTTTTTGTAAACAATCTAATCAGGCAGGTGGTATTTAGTAATTAACTACCACACTGCTAGATTAAAGGCACATTACTGAACAGGGATAAGTCCCCTGTTACAACCCCCCAGAGGACAAACACGCTCTGTGTCACTAAGGGTGGACATAAAGCATGTTGTCACTTCCTTTGGGACATATGACCCCTCACCAGGGTTTGAGGGCAAACCTACATGATTGTTGCTGGCAATCCTGCATACTTACCAGGTTTACTGCCAGCATGAGAAAGAGATATGTACACCACTTTTATACAAGGCTACATTCTCCCCCTGGTGGAAACCCCAACGTCCTCGCTTGGTACCTAAATTTGCAGAACCTTCCTTCAGGTAGCACTGCAAAACATAACAACACATTATTACAGTACATATATTTTCATAACACAATAACAGATACATCCTAACGTAGATGTGTAACAACTAGGATTACTCCCTGCTGGAGTATTCATTACTGGTACTACCATACCCTCTTACGGTGGCCTGCGCACAGCATGGTGCACTGGGTTTAGAGCAGCAATGTTGTAACACTCTAGGTGACATACTGGACACCCACAATCAGCCCATAACTCTGGCCTGGATGCTAGTGGACTGAGAGGATCATGCCCATACATTTCCCTAAGGCCTCTCCTGGAGATGTAGACTATCCCCTCTTGACTACACCACTTCTCGTCTAACCCACCAGGATCCCAATTTTCTTCCCCTGATCCTTCCTCCTCATCAGTGCCATATCCCCTATCCTCATCAAGGGAACCAATTTCGAACTTAATGTCTTCCCCCCATGGATGATGAAAATAAAGTAACAACTTTTGACTATTCCTGACAACTCTTGTCGACACTGGAGGCACATAGGGGGTTCCCCGGGCAATAACATTACCCAAATCCCCAGATGAAACTACTGATGTCCCTGTGGACCTAGAAGCGGACACAAGGCTCTTAGGCTTACACCTTACACTAACAGTACTGTTGTTTTCATAAGTGCTGGATGACATTCTTGGCATAGCCATTTCCCTCCCCGATCCCTCATCAGAGGTAAAACAGTCACCCCAGTCCAGATTTTCCCCAGTCCATTCTTCAGAAGTGGCTCGGGACTCCCCAGACAACCCTTGGCTAGACTGGAACCCATAGGAAAAAGTGACAGGAGCAGGGGCTTTAACTATGGCCGGGGGTTGGGCATAGGGAAACACTGCCGGCATACGCGGGGCTACGACCCGCAACTTCTCGCTACCTTGCCCGGTACCATCGGACTGGCACTCCGGTTCACTCGCCTCCTTATTCCCAGGATTCCGCAGGGCCTGCCAGCTCTTCTCGGACCCAGGCGACCTGGTACAGCTGCTTGGCCGCGAGGACGCGGCCATCTTCCTTCCGGTTCCGCTGTGCCCACCGGAAATGATGTCATGGATCTCGCGGGACTCGCCGCCATCATGCGTTGGGTTCCCAACCGGAACCTCTTCTTCCAGAACGACATCCGCCACCGGAAGTGATGGTTCTGCTTCTCGCGTTGGCTTCCCAACCGGAACCTCTTCCTCCAAAACGACATCCGCCGCCGTTGCCACCACTGGCGCCTGTGGGGAGTTAGGAGGTTCCTCACCATTCCACTGGCTTGCGATGGGTTCCTCTTCACCTGGGACATGGTCAGGTAGGTACAAGTCCACTCGCACCACTGGACAGCTACCTTCTAAGGAGGACACCTCCGCCAGGAAGCGATGCTGAGTGGAGCCATTCGCCCTGGTGGCCAGATTTAAGGAGCTATCGTGCTCCGCGGTCACTTGGAGGCTCACATCCAACACCCCTGGGGCAGTCAACTCACCCTTGTTGTTAGCAGGTACTGATCCCAAGCCTGGGACCGATGGAACCTCTGTGGTAGGCCGGACTGGCCGTTGTAGGGCACACGGGCCCATATCAGGATCCGTAGCAGATGAGATAATTGTCTCTTTATCTCCAGCTTCACTTGTGTGGTCCGCCGGTAGGCGCATCACCACCGTCGTTGGGGTTGCATATTCCTCGTCCGAGGAGCCGAACTCCGACTCGGGGAGTGGCACTCCCGCAGGGGACCGACGGTGAGGTTCTAGGTTCTCACCGCGGTGGTAGGCCCCTTTTCCTCCATGCTCTTTCTTTATCAGGTTCTGTGAAGCAGAGTCGGCATTGACCGATCCAGGATTGCAGTCGATCGCCTCTTCCTCAGTAGGCTGCAGCAGCTTGGGAAGCAAGAACTGTGCCCCGCAGCAGGCACACAGAGGTCCCCAGGTCAATTCACCCAATGGGCAGTCACACTGGGTACGGACACAGTGAAGGCACACTTCCTCACCCACCTGTATCCTCCGGATCTTCATAGGTAGCTGGAATTGGTTAATGTCCATACCCTCATATGTGATCACGCCCTTTTGTAAGCACGGGCAAAAAAGAAAGGATATATTCACTTCTGGCGCTAGCCATGTCCTAAACAACTGAGGGTGTGTGTCGCTGCACTTCGCACTTTTCTTATGTTGAACCGAAGTGGCTGATGGCTGCTCCATGCGCCCTCTCCCCCTGGTGGACTCTAGAGGAGGGGCACTTCTTCTGCGAGTCTTCCACCGCTCTAGGTCATCCTGCCTTCCATGTCTCAAGATATAATGCATCAATTCCACGTATTTGGGCGGGGGGACAGGAACGGGGGCACCTCGCATCTTGATAGCTGTCATCCAACGGCAGAGAACCTTTCAGTACTTGCTGGTACCGATGTCGATCCCCTTCCGCCGCTGCCCCAATCTTTTTGGCCAGGAGTTGTCCTTGAACCCTGCCTACGAACTCGGTCAAATACTCCTCTTCATCTTGCCGAAGGGCTTTGAATTTGGCCATCCACTCATCCTCGTCCTCTTCACACGCAAAGGACTGAGTGTGCATTTTTACTAACTCCAACGCCGTCGCCATCTTGCTTTTCTCTGTGATAATTTCTGTTATCGCACATGGAGCTCCTCTCTGCGGGGCAGCTGCCACAACGATGCAATAAAATGCCTTGTGCACCACCTTGTGTACCTAATGTAGATCTGACTCGTGTTTGCACTACCTCAGGCTAGGCTCACTCTTTCTGTGTCTGCTGTATCTCCTTCCTCCCAGTCTGTGCTCCCTGCGTCACTGGTCTGGAATGGGCTAGAGTACTCTGGTTCGTCCATGCAATACTTTGGCGTCTACCTACTGTTGGCTAGTCTAGCGCAGACCCTCTCCAGGATTCCTGCTCTAAGTTACCAGTTTATCCCTTTAGGCGTCTTACCACTAGCACTATCTCAAAGGACTCGGACAGCTATAGCCCGGCTCCAGACCTAAGAATCCCAGGGCGTCTATGCGTTCCACGTCTTCCGCGGCCTCCCCTTGACTACCCCTGGCTCCTTCCTACGCAGCACAAAGTGGCAGCAGACACTCTTCCCGTTCCTGCTGTGCCTAGCAAAAGCCTGTCCTGTTGACAGGTATCTCAGCAGCATCTCCAACTGTAACGTCTGTTCGTGTCTGGTCTGACCCACCCAATCTCACATTGACCCCTGTGGTCTATCCAGCCCCGTTACATGTCTGTGTATGGTGGTGCACCTGTAGGCAACAGGACTCCTGAGTCTTCCGCATGATGGTATTTGGGGATGTCAAGCCAGACAGGTAGCTGAGGTAGTGTGTGCGAGTCCTACTTACATCCAGTGCAGCGCCTCCACCTCATCAGGATCTCTGCGTCCGCAGGAAGCTGGCTCTGATGAGGAACTCCTCTGTGGTGCCTTCCTCTGTGGAGTAACTTCACACTCACACATGGGGGTTGTTGTGAACCAGGGCATCTTTATTGGCATGATGTAAGGCAAGCTGCCCCTCACAGCTAGCAGCTCAGCCGCTCATCTCTCTGCAGCACTCCATTAGGAAGGTCCCTTCTCCTCTAATAGAGTTGCTCTCCACCTCTCCTCTCAAAGAGATTCTCCAGCTTGTCTCTGTCTGCTCTGAGCTGCACTGACTCACAGCTAGCATGAGACCACTGCAACACTGTTGCAGACCTCCACATGCCTCTCCTGAACAGAGGCAGAACAACAACAGGAAATGACCTACTAACTTTAGGCAGTGCTGTGTCTTATATCACCCCCCAGAGGACAAACACGCTCTGTGTCACTAAGGGTGGACATAAAGCATGTTGTCACTTCCTTTGGGACATATGACCCCTCACCAGGGTTTGAGGGCAAACATACATGATTGTTGCTGGCAATCCTGCATACTTACCAGGTTTACTGCCAGCATGAGAAAGAGATATGTACACCACTTTTACACATGGCTACACCATCTTGATATGTCTCCAAAGATTGTTATAGCTCTAATTTAACAAAGCCAGTAACATTTACTGCTACAGTATGTGTTGATATTATTAGGCCCTGGAGAATATCCATGTGCACAATATGGGCCTTGTCCACATGGTAGCACTGCAGGAATCAGGAATGTATTGTCGACTTTCGGTAATAGCAATTGTTTGAATTAGATTCTGTCTCCTTTGCGAATCTACAGCGCATCTGTCATGATGCCAAGGTTAGCTACCAAAACGTAAGTGTATGATAGCTAGTATTACAAGAAGATCCTGTTTTTAAATATCTATCAAGATATCTGTACATTGTGTTATGGCGGTTCGAGTTTTGAGGTCATACATTTTTAATTTCCTGTAACTTTGCCTTGTTTACAGCATGTTATAATCAATAATAATGTGTGTTTAATGTACACAGTGAAGTAAAAAGCAGAAAACACGATTAGTTCCGGCACTGTAGAGATTACAATATACAGTAGTTTTAGAACTTGATGCAGAGTAATTTGCTCAAGGTATCTAGAATCTTGTACTGTCTCACATAGGGTCTCCCACTTCAGATACCAGTGTCTTCCCTACTGTACCATTCTGTTTGTCAAGATTTTCTTCACCCATGGAATTAACAGTAGCATTTTATTCCAATACTTGAATTCTATAGGAAGGTGGTCCCAACTATAGATGGACTAATTTTTTCTTTGAAAAATTTTCTATCACTAAAAAGCCACTTGTCGGGTTAGTAATCTGAACCTGAAAACTGAATCAGATTCAGAATCAGAAAAACTGAATTATAATAGGGGGAGGAGGAGCCAAGGAGGAGTATATTTACATTTGAGTATGTTTATTACATTTAATGTAACCATGCATTGTTATCATACCTCTGTGCCCAGGACATACTTGAAAACGAGTGGTAACTGTCAATGTATTACTTAAGTAATAATCCCTGAAGAACAGACCAATAATGCCCTGGCTGGAAGGGTTGAAGGCCCGAGGCGAAGCCGAGGGACTTTAACCCAGCCAGGGCATTATTGGCCAGTAATGCCCTGTTCTGAGGGGATTATTACTATCATAGGCAAAATGTAGGCTTATTTTTAATTATTCATAAAAAGATACATTTTTGCAGTCATATTGATTTTTATCAGCATGATTATCTACATTCTTATGCTTTTACTGCAAGTTTATTAAAAGTAAATTGTACATGTACATATACACACACACACACACACACACACACACTCTGCAACCCCCCCTATATATACAAATACACACTCTGCAGCCCCCCCTACACACTGTGTACACTGTGTACAGTCCCCCCATCTCTACACCCACAAAACACACACAACACACAGCAGCCCCCCCTCTACACCCACAAAACACACTGCAGACACAAGCACTAACAAAACAGACTGCTGCCCCCTCTACATCCATAAAACACACACCAGCAGCCCCCCTCTACACCCACTGCAGCCCCCATGTAAACCCACACACTGCAGACACACACACACGCAAAACACTCTGCACCCCTCCTCCACCCACAAAACACACACTGCAGCCACCCCTCTGCACCTACAAAACGCACACTGCAGAGACACACAAATCAACAAAACAGACTCTGCCACCTCTACATCCACAAAACACACATCAGCAGCCCCCCCCCTTTACCCACTGCAGCCCACTATAAATCCACACTGCAGACACACACCAACAAAACACACTGCACCCCTCCTCCACCCACAAAACACACACTGAAGCCACACACACTGCAGCCCCCCTTTACAAGAACAAAACACACACAGCAGAAACACACCAACAAGACTCTACAGCCCCCTCTACACCCACAAAACACACCAACATAAGACACACACTAAGGCCTGGGACATAGTTGTTTGCCGAGTGCGGAGGCGCGCTGAGGCTCAGGGAAAGCGGTGCTTTCCTTGGCCTTACACAGCGCGCCGTCCGTGGGCGTGTCGGGGGCGGGTCTGGGGGCGGGCCAGTGACGCCCTCATTGGGCGAACCGCTCACGTAACCAGCCCTGCGCTCCGGCAAGCAGGAAAATCTGAAGGCTCGGTGAGACACTGTGACGATTTAGGGGATTCCTTCCCCTTCTTTTCCCTCTGTCCCATCTCCTGCCAATCCCTCTACCCTTCCCCACTCTCGTTCCGTCTACCTCTCTCCCACTACCTCAGCGCATGCCCCGCAGGTCTCGCGAGCCCGCGCGGTCCCCGAGCCCCTGCAGTGACGCTCCCCGCTCCCTGACTCCCCCTATGCCCACGGCCAGTACCTCACCTTCCCTGGCTGCTTTCTCTGATCCTCTGCCTTCCTCCAGCGGGGTGCCCGCGGCGCTCCGCGCGCCTGGTGACGCGGCCTGTGCGCGCCCTCCCTCAGCTCGCAGAGGGCGCGCGCACACGCTCCTCCTCTGGGCTTTGTCGCCCTTCTGCTCCCTCCTCTCAGTCCCTGCAGGCCATCTCCCTGTCACAGCCTGTGCGTGCGCACCCTCAACTTACAGAGGGCGCGCGCACACGCTCCTCTTATCTGGCCTGTCACATTCCTGACACCCATCCTTCGTCATCCGGATACCTCCCTCCCTTTTAATTTGGAGGTCGACGCCTCGGACGTAGGAGCTGGCGCAGTCCTTTCCCAGAGGACTTCTCCCCAAGAGAAACTTCATTCCTGTGGTTTTTTTTCACGGAAATTTTCATCTGCCGAAAGGAATGATGATGTCGGTAATCGTGAACTTTTGGCCATAAAACAGTGCGGAAGCCAGATTGTAGAGGGTCTAGGAGAGAATAGGTGTTGAGAAAATGGAGCAAGCGAGAGAATACAAGACGTTCAAGGAGTTTAGAGGCAAAAGGCAGGAGGGAGACAGGTCGATAGTTAGAAAGACAGGTAGGGTCAAGCTTGCTGTTTTTGAGTAATGGAATGGCTGTTGCATGTTTGAAGGAGGATGGAAAGGTTCCAGAGCAGAGGGAGGAGTTAAAAATGTGTGTGAGCGTAGGGATTATAGTAGGAGCAAGAGGTTTTAGGAGATGGGAGGGAATGGGGTCAAGAGGGCAAGTGGTAGATGGAGAAGAGGCGATCAACAGCGACACATCCTCCTCTGAGACAGTGGAAAGAGAGTCAAGGAAGGCAGGAGGAGAGTTAGGAAGAGGTGTAGGATGGGAAGAAGAAACAGAGGGGATGTTCTGACGTATGGATTCCACCTTTTCCTTAAAATAGTCAGCAAAGTCCTGAGCGGAGATGGAGGAAGGAGAGGCAGCTGAGGGTGGTTTGAGTAGAGTATCAAAGACAGAGAACAGTCGGCGTGGGTTAGACTTGTGCATGTTGATTAGTGCAGAAAAGTAGGCTTGTTTAGCTTGCGAGAGGGCAGAGTTGAAACAGGATAGCATAAATTTGTAGTGAAGGAAGTCTGAAAGAGTGTGAGACTTCCTCCAGAGGCGTTCAGAGGAACGAGTGGAGGAACGCAGCATGCGTGTGTGGGAATTTAGCCAGGGTCTAGGGTTAGAAGGGCGAGTGCGGCAGAGAGAAAGTGGGGCATGTAGATCAACAGAGGAGGACAAGACAGAGTTGTAGTTCCTGACCAGGTTGTCAGGGTCTGTAGCAGAGATGAGAGAGGAGAGGGAGGAGCGTAAAGTGGACTCAAAGTCAGGTAAGTGAATAGAGCGCAGGTTTCTGCAGAACCGGGGTGTAGATGGAGGTGGAGAAGGGGAGAAGCGAGATAGAGAAAATGAGATGAGATGATGGTCAGAGAGAGGAAAAGGGGAAATGGAGAAATCGGAGAGAGAGAAGTTCTTAGTGAAAACCAGGTCTAAGTAGTGGCCATCCTTGTGGGTGCTGGCTGCAGTCCACTGTTGAAGGCCAAAAGAAGAGGTTAGAGAAAGAAAGCGGGAAGCCCAAGGGAGAGAGGGGTCATCAATGTGGCAATTGAAGTCCCCAAGGAGAAGAACAGGGGAGTCTGAGGAGAGGAAGAAAGAGAGCCAGGATTCAAAGTGAGAGAGAAAGGCAGAAGGGGGATGAGTAGAGGTAGGTGGGCGATAGATGACCGCCACATGAACAGGGAGAGGAGAGAAAATCTGGACAGTGTGAGCCTCAAAGGAGGGAAAAGCAAGAGGGAGGAATAGGAAGGGTTCGGTAACGACAGAGAGAGGAGAGCAGGAGCCCCACGCCTCCACCCCTGCCATCAGTGCGCGGAGTGTGGGAGAAGGAAAGGTCACCGTAGGAGAGGGCAGCTTCCAGAGCAGAGTAAGACTGAGTGAGCCAGGTCTCAGTTATAGCAAAGAGAAGCAGGGACTGAGAGAGAAAGAAGTCATGCACAGAGAGGAACTTGTTAGAGAGGGAGCGAGCATTCCAAAGGGCACAGGAGAAAGGGAGAGAGGAGGGAGGGTGGCAGGGGATGGGTATGAGGTTGGAGGGGTTGACACCAGAAGGAGTAGAGGTTGCAGTTGGCAGGCGAGGACGAGCGCATGTAGGAATAAGACAGGGACCAGGATTGGGAGAGATATCCCCAGAAGCAAGGAGGAGAAGCATGGATAGAAAGAGAATGTGTGAGGATGATTTGTAACGGTGTTTTTTAGTGCAGGTGATATAGCTGTGTGGTGTCAGAGGACGCAGGTAAGAAAGGAGTTCATGTGAACAGAGAAGTGGTGAAGGAAGGAGAGATGGAGATATATGAATGGAGTTAGAGACATACTGAGGCTGGTAAAAAGAAGTGCATAATTTGAGAAGAAGTGAAGTCACAGCAAATATAAATGGTAAAGGCAGCATCACAGCAGTAATGATGCAGTCTAGTATTGATGATATCCTCCTTTCCAGCATAGTTCAAATGCAGGAATCAGGGCCAGATGGGGTGTCCACTTCTTCCTCACTTCTTTTGAACTTCCTTTTAAACTTCAGTTGTTCAGTAGTCATGCCACTTATAATGGGCCACTTGGATATGGGCTGCAGAATATCACAACATATCGCATTATGGGGACTATGCACTAAGCAGTAATAACTGCTTTTAAGAGCGATAAGTGGCTTTTTAAGACCGATACAGCCTGCCTCGCGATTCACTTCCTTTTAAACTTCAGTTGTTCAGTAGTCATGCCACTTATAATGGGCCACTTGGATATGGGCTGCAGGCAGACTAGCTGTTCTGACTGGGTTTATATAGGCCTAAAAAGTCACCTGACAGTCTGCTTAATTAGCACATCTGAGGCACATTCAAACAAATGGTTTTCTACACAGGGTGTTCCCTGCCTAGGTGGCAACACTTAATTTGATTAGGGGTAGATAGTGTTATAAGGGTTCATTTATGCGTTACAGTAAACAGTTTCCATCATATGCGTGTTGCTATTGTTCTTGCCCAGGGGAATCTTACACGATGGGGATCCTGGGTAAGTGGAGGCGCTGCCAATAAGATAATTGTTACCCCAGGCTTCTAGCTAGCGGAGGCTCAGATCTCCTGGAGCCACAGGTGTGTATATGCAGTACCCGTAGACACTCTAGAGCGTAAGAAAGAGGGCTACAGGGACATTACATATCTTATTATTTTTAGGTAACAACATCTGATTTCTATCCATTTTGCTTACTCTATCTAACTCATCTTCGAATATTTTGGGGGAATAACACCTTTCTATAAATCTCAATAATAACTTTTCTGCTTGTACTATAAAATCCTCTTCTTTACTACAATTTTTCTTTAGTCTAATAAACTGACTTCCCAGAATATTATTTATCCATGTCTGTAAGAGATGTGTGCAAAGGTACGCAATGGAGACTGGTTTTAAGGTGAAATTAAATAAGGCTTTATTGCGCCTGTTGCTTTAAACACAGCAAACATGTGAAAATCCACAAACAAAATCTGCTCCACGTTGGAGTATATTTACACTTGTAGTCCAGCGATTCACCAGCCCAAATCATAGAGACATTTATATATATATATATATAGACAGACATAGATAATCAGTCTTATAAGAAAAGTCTTATCTGTCTCGTAGTTGTAGGGGGAAGGCTTCTCTCTTTCCTGGGTTGCTGCCTTTTCCTCAGGCTTGATCAGCATTCAGGTGTAGAAGTCTTGTGAGCTCCAGACATCTGTGATCCCTCTGTCAGTCTCATCTGTGAGACTCAGGAACCTCTGCTCTGTCTGTTTCCTTGGTCAGCCCAGTTGTGGACTAAGGAATCCCTCTTCCTGTCTCAAAGGCAGGCTTTTCTAACCAACCTCAAATCAGCCAGGTGGTGTTGGTTAATTGACTACCAGCAGTTAACCACCACACTGCTGGATTAGAGGCACCTTTTTGAACAGGGACAAATCCCCTGTTACAATGTCCTTTTGCATTACTCCTTGAAATGGGTTTTACTTATCACTCTACCTTCTTCAGTAGCTCTCAGATCCAAGTCTAAGAAATGAATTTCTGCTGGATCTTGAATAGATGTAAATGATACATTTTTTACAATATTGTTTGCATATTTCAAAAAGCGATCCACAGAGTCTGCATCACCGTCCCATACACACTAAATGTCATCTATATAACGACGCCATATTATAATGTTGTTATTATATGGATTATTATTCCATATATGATGGAACTCCCATTCTCCCATGTACAGGTTTGCGAAACTGGGGGAAACCCGGGTGCCCATTGCAATTCCGCAAACCTGCAGGAAGAATTCGGTGAGGAATAGGAAATAGTTATGTTTCAGTATGAAATAGATTGAATTTAAAATGAACTCTTTATTTAATTGATGTAATTCGGGATCTCCTTTTAGAAAAAAATCCACATCTTCCAGTCCCTCTTTGTGTGGAATACTCGTACAGAGTGACTGCACATCACATTTCAGCATTCTATAGGAACTTTTCCACTCAAATCCTTGAAAAAGATTTAAACAGATGTTGAATCTTTCAGATAAGAAGGGAGTTTACCAACATACACTTGCAAAAAGGAATCGATATATTGGGAAAGATTGGCAGTTAATGATTGTATACCTGATATTATAGGTCTACCGGGAGGATTAATGACAGATTTATGTATTTTTGGAAGGTGATAGAATATAGGAATTCTGGGACAATCGAAATAGAGAAAAGCAAATTCATCCGTATCCAAGAACATATTCGTAACATAAAAAATGGATATCTAAAACATAATTTGTCTCGACATTATGCAGTACACCATAATAAAGACCCCTCCTCCATGACCTTCAAGGGCATTAAATTTGTCCCTCGCAATAGAAGGGGCGGGGACAGGATCAAAGAATTATCTGTACAAGAGACCTTTTGGATTCATAAAATTGACTCCCTGTATCCTAAGGGTCTCAATGAAGACATAGACATATGGGCTCTATATTGACATGGTCTGTGGTTTTTTCTGTGCTTTGTTCTAAATGCAGAGATTTATTCATTATATATTTATTATATATTCTCTATATATTTTTAGGTCTATGTTTTATTATGTTTTAACATATGTTCCTTTCTCTCTATTCCAGATTAATATATTTGCATTTTATATGTTCTATTTCTTGTGTATTTTAATATTACATTTTTTGTGCCGTAAGTTCGGCTTGTCAAATGCAAGTAGCCTGCACCTGTTTGAGTTCCCATTCACAAGCCATGATTGGAGGAGTGTAATTGATACTCTGACCAGTCCCTGCAGAGTAGGGGTTCTTAAATAAGTCCAGTACCTTAGAACATTATTCCCTGATAAAGAAGCATTTTGAGCTTTGAAACGCGTTGGAATGTGGTTTCCCATATACACATTTGTGTTATACATTTTTTGACCCTTGAGACTTTCGAATCTGCTGTTTGGTGGTTTCAATACACCATATGGTGACGCTGCTCTTTGACGCGATCTAGTAACGTAGCTGATCAGTCGACGGAGACGCACGGAGGTACTGTGTACTGTGCACGAGCGCCGAGAACTTCCCCACTAGGAACGGCTGATTACAAAACGCAGCAGTCATCGATCTAACTGGGACGTTACCTTTACCAATACCCTGTCTTAATACCTGGACTGCGAGTACGGACGTTTGGGCTACATCTCAACCATCTGAGGTGCCTGGATATGACCATGAGGAGTATGCTGACCAACTGAGGGTGTCCATCGACCAGTAGATGGTGCCGTGCCGAGTATCCAGTCCCGTTTGGTGTTTGGGTAACTTATCCCATGAATGTGAATTTTTTCTCTCATTGATATACGCAGATTACTTATCTACCACTGTGTTTTTTAATATATCTCATTTGATACACTATGAGCATCGTGCGCTGTTTTTTTGTGTTTTCTCTTCTTTGTGTGCTGGCTGGCTAAGTGAAGTACCCACTCAGCACACAAAGGAGTAATTCAAACACATTACATTATATATGTGTAGCCTTGTTACCCAGGCTATAGCCTTCCACTGGCCTCAAGATGTGTCCTGATAGGAACAGGCAGTGTTGGTGTTAAACTCCTGCACAGGACCTAGTCTGAAGTTGCAGCCTGGATGGGTACTATGTTGCCATATCAAGGGGCAGGCCTAAACTGGCAGTTGGAGTGTCATACCTGGGAAGGTTACTGACTGGGTCTCATGTGATGGAGGCGCTGCACCCTTGGAGGAAAAGCTTGCCCTGTTGCTACTCCCACACAACATCAGCGGAGACATCCGGCCTTCTGTAATACACAGGTGAGCTGACAGCATCAGAGAAACACCAATGTAGTGGCCAAATCTCCCGTGGGAGGGGGGAACAGGTGCTACATATGCATAGCGGAAAAAACTTCTACAAGAGACCACAGTATCACACAAGTCAGCCATTTTGGCCACAATAAGATGGTCTCTTTAAGCCAGAAACTTGGCATCCATTTTGACAGGTAAAGCAGGGGCGATGCGACGAGAGCGTTCACAGAACGGAGTGGCGTCACTCAGTCTAATGGCATGTTGAGCGCTGCGACTGCACCCCACATCCATCTCACTCGTGAAGAACACAGTCCGTCGTTTATTCAACTTGGTTGTCAGCCGCTCTTTCCACTCAGTTGGCAATGTCGACTCGCCGAAGTTGAAGTCCAGATCGACTAACCGCTCACCCACTGCAGCAGCGTTCACCTGGGGCATTGTTTCCACAGGGCTAACCGATATATGCAACCCAGACTTTGTCCTGCATCAAGGTCCATCGGGAATGGGGAGATGTTCTGCACATATACGTAGGTTCGTAGAGGGATTTTAGTCGTCCACTCTCTCACTTTGGGTAGTACCCTATACCCTCACTGAACCTCTTTCTCCGGAGTACTCTCCAGAGAGAAAAGCTGATCGTTCTCATCTCACTCGGGATAACAGCACCAGACTACCATGCGTTGCACTCCCCCTGGTAAAATGGTCGTCAGTCCGCGTTGACGATTGTAGAGATCCCCGTGACGCACTAAGGCATATACCCGGTTGCACTCCTCTCGTAGGACGGGATCTAGGAGCGAATTGGCCAGCGGCAACTCGTTGGTCTCTTTCAGGTGTGCTCTGATTACAGCTTGTACTATATCAGTATTTGTTCCCAAGATGATCGGATACTTGCGCTGGTCTTGGGGCTCCGGGCATACCATTGCCGCTACATGCATGGGGTGTTTCTTGCTGGTGTTCAGTTGGAGTATTTCCAGTTGGACCCTTACAATCCCATCGATTGCGTAGTCTTGATTACTTAACCCCCTTACCTTCATATGTTCGGCCGACCTCAGGGGGCAGTGTCTAAGGTGCTGGTCATAGAACTTGCGGTAACTTGCGCACACAATATACAGTTAGGTCCGGAAATAATTGGACACTGATACAAGTTTTGTTATTTCGTCTGTGTACCAAAATAAATTCAAGTTACAGTTAAATAATGAATATGGGCTTAAGTGCATTCTATCAGCTTTAATTTGAGGGTATTCACATCCAAATTGGAGAAAGGGTTTAGGAATTACATCTCTTTAATATGTAGCCCCCTCTTTTTCAAGGGACCAAAAGTAATTGGACAGTTGACTCAAAAGCTGTTTCATGGACAGGTGTGGGCTATTCCTTCGTTATTTCATCATTAATTAAGCAGATAAAAGGTCTGGAGTTGATTCCAGGTGTGGCATTCGCATTTGGAAGCTGTTGCTGTGAACCCACAACATGTGGTCAAAGGAGCTCTCAATGCAAGTGAAACAGGGCATCCTTAGGCGGCAAAAAAAAATAAAATCCACCAGAGAGATAGCAGGAACATTAGGAGTGGCCAAATCAATAGTTTGGTACATTATAAGAAAAAAAATATCGCACTGAGCTCTACAACACAAAAAGGCCTGTACGTCCACGGAAGACAACAGTGGTGGATGATCGTAGGATCCTTTCCATGGTAAAGAAAAACCCCTTCACAACATCCAGCCAAGTGAAGAACACTCTCCAGGAGGTAGGCATATCATTATCGAAGTCTACCATAAAGAGAAGACTTCACGAGAGCAAATACAGAGGGTTCACCGCAAGGTGCAAACCATTCATAAGCCTCAAGAATAGAAAGGCCAGATTAGACTTTGCCAAACAATATCTAAAAAAGCCAGCCCAGTTCTGGAACAGCATTCTTGGGACAGATTAAACTAAGATCAACCTGTACCAGAATGATGGGAAGAAAAAAGTATGGAGAAGGCTTGGAACAGCTCATGATCCGAAGCATACCACATCATCTGAAAAACACGGTGGAGGCAGTGTGATGGCATGGGCATGCATGGCTTACAATGGCACTGGGTCCCTAGTGTTTATTGATGATGACAGAAGCAGACGGATGAATTCTGAAGTGCATAGGGATATATTGTCTGCTCAGATTCAACCAATTTCAGCGAAGTTGATTGGACGGTGCTTCACTTTACAGATGGACAATGACCCAAAACATACTGCAAAAGCAACCCAGGAGTTTTTTAAGGCAAAGAAGTGGAATATTCTGCAATGGCCGAGTCAATCACCTGATCTCAACCCGATCGAGCATGCATTTCACTTGGTGAAGACAAAACTTAAGGCAGAAAGACCCACGAACAAAGAACAACTGAAGACAGCTGCAGTAAAGGCCTGGCAAAGCATCACAAAGGTTGGTGTCCCAGCATTTGGTGATGTCCATGCGTTCCAGACTTCAAGCAGTCATTGCCTGCAAAGGATTCTCGACAAAGTATTAAAAATGAACATTTTATTTATGATTGTGTTAAGTTATCCAATTACATTTCAGCCCCTGAAATAAGGGGACTGTGTATGAAAATGGTTGCAATTCCTAAACGTTTCATACAATATTTTTGTTCAACCCCTAGAATTAAAGCTGAAAGTCTGCACTTCTATTGCATCTCGGTTGTTTCATTTCAAATCCATTGTGGTGGATACAGAGCCAAAATTATGAAAATTGTGTCAGTGTCCAATCATTTCCGGACCTAACTGTATGTTGCAACCGTTTACTATAACTACTAATAACTTTGGTATCCTGTACCACACAGTATAATGCATATAACCATATACATACAGTGCACCGGGTGCACACATCAAATTAGGTAGTCCCTCCTCCAAAGTACCTGGGTGCTGGGCACCAATTCCCTGATGTCCCTTATGTCCAAAACCACCCAATGTGTGTTGGAGATAGCGCTATCCCTTGACGTGTTGGTGCACTCTTTATAGATACCTGCCCGGGCTCCAGCCACGGGTGCCGCTATACAACTGGGTTTGGATCCGCCTGATCCGACGTGATGTCCTCCTACGCGTGGGGTGAATTCCGGCGTGGATAATATCACCGCAGCTCCGCACCGTCTGTAACTTGGCAGGGATCCGTCTGCAGCTGGCAGGCCGCAGTCACTGCTTGGCGTGGCCTCCGTGAAGATAGTCTATATATATGAGTCTCTGTGAAGATAGACTTTATATATAGAGGGGTCTGAGCCCAGGCCCAGGAATCAAGCTGCGCACCACTGAGTGATTCCTTACTCAACCCAAACAGCTAAAGGGGCAGGACCACTAACCTAGGGCCTGTCCCTGAAGCAACCACAAACTGGGGCAATGGTAACAATTATCTGGGGCCTAGGGGGTTAACTGGCCAAGTGCAAGGAGCTACTGCTCCCCTGCACCCTACCTTACCCAGCTCCCTGCTCCAACTGCCGTTCTCAGAGCCCGCGAAATGTATCAATCCCTCTGTGCAGGGAGATACTACTGCCTTATTGGCTCCCTGCCATCACGTGGGTCGTTCCTGTAGTCCCTTCCAAGAGCCTGTCCCTGGTAGGCTAGGGTTCGCGCGCTATCACTGCGCATGCGCAATGTCTCTGGCTGGCCGCCGCATGTATTATGGCACTGCACATGCGCGAACTTGTGCAAGATGGCGGCGCACTGCTCGGGAGCTGCCGGGGACCTCCGGAGCACCGGAGTGCTCCCTGTTCGGCACCCACCCTCCAGAAGTGTCGCGGGTCTGTCGAGTGACCCCCGGCAGCGGAGGTAACAAGGGGGAGATCGCGGGACAGAGGGGACCTGGCTACATCATCAACAGCACCAGGGACACCCTACAGGTAATAAACAGTCAGAGTGCAGGGTCACAGCTTGGGTTAGGTGTTCAGCCCCAATAAGTGACCTTAATTGGTGCTCTAGGTGGCAAAACTATCACGCCAGCCAGCTTAATGGTTTCAGGAAAATGATAAAAAGAAAGGCACCGAGTGTACTGTCGGGCCTGTAGTTAAGTCCCCAGAAGGGATTGAGCAAGCTGGAGGTGCCGACTTTGTGGTTGGGTTGGGCTGGCACTGCCCAAGACAGGTAAAAAAAATCTGGGTATCAACTGTGTGGTTGAGCCTAGGCAGCCACAAGGGGGGACTGAGAGTGAAGCATTCCTGAGCAGGATGGGGGATGCTAGCCAGAATAGGGCTGTTAAGGTTCTCCCCCATACAGCTTGCAGGACACACGTGTTCATCTGCACACATGGACTAGCGGCTGACTGACAGTTTCGTTACATCATGTTGTTAAACTACAATAAAGCTGTGACCTAGTTTTACTTCCACTAAAAACTGTGTTTACTCCATTCTTCAGATGGGGTTAAAATCGAAGGGTAGGCACGTTGAGCCTTAAATTTAACATCCAGTGAGATAACTTGATCGCTACATGTATGCATACCAGAAAGAGAGCGGATTGCAATTAAATCCACTCCACATACCTCATGAAACTAAACAGAGAGGCAGCAAGGATAATTACTCATTTGTTTTACTTTGCTCAAATGTAAAACAGCACTATCCTTCTATATTTCGTAATAGTAATAATAAGAAAAACATTAAAGTTGCCCATTGCTTGTATAAAATCAGCACTTGGTATACGAAATGAAAATGGTATTGTAAATAATGAAAACTGATTTTTTTTTTTAGAATTGTAAGCATGGTATCTTGATACGAGAAAAAGGAAAGCGCTGGAAGCGCTACTGCTTAAAAACAAAATGTGTGATGACCACTAGTGACTAAATATAATCAATAAGTGTACAGAGTACTTATACATATGTAATACACTTTCTCCCCCCCCCCCCACCACCTCTCTGGGAGATGTACTACTGGTTACTGCTGTTTGTGGTGCGGTCATACCTGTGAGGGTCCAGGAGAGCTGAGTGATCCGCGATGGTGTGGGGAACAGGACAGGCTTTTGATGATCTTTATGTTCCACTCATGGAGTCAGCGCCTCCAGCTCCAGGATTTCCAGAGTCAGTCCCCCACTAGTGCAAATTCCATCCATACCCCTACCCAATAGACTGAGAGCTCAGGCAGGGGTATATAAAAAGGGATGATTTATTGGTAGCAGCCACTGCTAGCAGTACAGCGAATGTATGAGGATTGATCTGGGTCCCCAGACCATTGGATGATGCTTTGGCTCTCTGGTAGACTTGAGGCCTATAATCTCTCTTGCTCAGTCAGTCCATAAGGGACTGACTGCATGTCTCACTCCCAGCCGGGAGGAGCAGCACACACCTAATTTAGCACTTTCTCTCTGATGCACCAGAAGGGGAGAGCACAAGGTCTGCACCCTGATTGGTTATACACAGACCATTCTGGCACCACCTCTTCTGTCACACAGAAAGTCAGCATGAGGGGGGGGTCAATGCCCCAAGGATAGCCTGCCACGGCCTGTAGCTATCAGGACTTACATGACAGGAGGCAGAGAGGCAGTCTGGACCAGCCATGGCTACACTCTCCCCTGGGTGGAAAATTACATGTCCTAACTGGAACGAATTTGATGCACCATCCATCACTCTGGAGCCTGCAAGGCAATCAGATTACACATATTATGGTACAACATAACCTGCTTTAAACGATTATGGCAAAAAAAAAAAAAAAAACTCTATGTAGGTGTAACAGGGGACTTATCCCTGTTCATAAAACTTGCCTCTAATCCAGCAGTGTGCTGGTTAATTGACCAGCACCTGGCTGATTGGAGGTTTGTGAGAGAAAAAGCTCCTCCTGTGACAGGAAGGAGAGATTCCTTAGTCCACAACTGGGCTGACCAAGGAAACAGACAGAGCAGAGGTTCCTGAGTCTCACAGATGAGACAGACAGAGGGATCACAGATGTCTGGAGCTCACAAGACTTCTACACCTGAATGCTGATATAGCCTGAGGAAAAGGCAGCAACCCAGGAAAGAGAGAAGCCTTCCCCCTACAACTACGAGACAGATAAGACTTTTCTTATAAGACTGATTATCTATGTCTATCTATATATATACAAATGTTAGAATGATTTGGGCTGGTGAATCGCTGGACTACAAGTGTAAATATACTCCAACGTGGAGCAGATTTTGTTTGTGGATTTTCATATGTTTGCTGTGTTTAAAGCAACAGGCGCAATAAAGCCTTATTTTAATTTCACCTTAAAACAGTCTCCATTGCGTACATATGCACATGTCCTCTTATAGTAGGAAGCCAAGTTGGAACATAACAGAGCATTACATCAATTTTGAGGAGGTGGAAAAAGACATTCTAATTAACAATTAAAAGTTGGAATATTTTCAACAAGGAAGATACGCTATTTTATCACTGGAACAAAAAATGAGTAATAATGTGATGAATTTTCTCCCAATCAGATTTCGTAATCAACCTTTTTCAACAACATCAAAAGTAGGAACAGGAGCAGCTCAGTGGTAAGAACACTATATTTTCCAACAGTGCTCCCAAATCCTAGTGGCAGATCTCTCTGTCACTATTATCAGGTTAATTTACCATCCTCTGCCTTGGGCACAGGAAATCAGTTTCTAAGATCGTCAGTGCAGGGTTTTGTGCACTGAAGGACTTAAACATATACTCAGGAAGAAGAATGCAGTAGAAGTGACTAGAACAGTCTCATAAATGGGAGCACTGCAGTAGTCAAAAACATACAGATCTATTTATTTAGATACATCATATATACAAATACAATAACAACCAAATCACCACAAAGAGGCCAAAAGATACTACGAAACAGAAAAATACACAGTTAAAATAATGTAAAAAACATATAGAAAGTGATGGGCACGAGTTTTATTGTTACGCTCCATAGTGCAATAGATTTAATACAATTAAACAGAAAGATGACAATTGTTCACTCACAAGATGTCACATGTAAATGCGCAGTCTCAGCAAACTAAGTGTTGTTAACGTGATCTAGATAGTAGAAAAGGAGGTGATCTAGATAAGGGATGTAGAAATCTCCAGTCCCAAGCATAGAATACATTCAGGAAGGTCCACTTGAGTGACTACCGTAACGCTGATGCAGCAGTCAGATCCACAGCTGATGAGGGGGGAGTTGACAACAAAGCCCCACTCCCCACCTCCTGTGAAGGATCCACTCTGCCCCTGCTCGTCTGGGATGTAAATAGACTAGTGCAGTCTGAGCTCGCACAGTCAAAGCTGTGCATAGAAGTCACAGTGTGACCAAGAGAAACCGTCTTCTGCGTTGTAGCGTTATGATGTAGCCCTACACATTTCGCCACACCTAGAACGTGACTTCATCAGGAATAACCATGTTCCCTCTGTTGAAGTCACGTTCTTGTTACAAAATGCGTAGGAGTACGTCATCACACTTCTACGCGGAGGACTTTTTCTGAAGGATTGCAGGTGTGCTAATATTTATGCACAAGAAACATTGAACTGACAACCAGAAAGTGGAAATGGTCTGCTTTTAAAGCAACAATACTGCTTTCCCCCTTTTTCTTATTATTGTTTTATGCAAAACATGTGACAATGTATAATTCTACATTCTTACCTAAGATGGCAATCGGTTGGTGTTCCTGTTATTAGTCTGTAAAAATCCTGATTGTGTGCCTAACAAAATGGCCGGCTTTCAGATGTAATCAATCTTTCTGTCAGCGTAACTCAGATGCTACAATGTATTCTTATATTTCTATGGTAACATTATTTATTGTTACAGATTGCAGCTCAAACTGCTGGGAATATTGGCAGCAAATTATCACAAACAGGAAAGTGTTGCAAAGATCTTGCACTGCTTGAGAAGTGTGCTAAAACCTGGTATAGAAATCAAAGGATGCTTTAAAAACGGATTAAAATGGCATTAAGAGTTGAATAATAATAATAATAATAAGTCATTTTCATCTAATACTACAGAACTGATTTATGTTAAAAAAAAACAAACAAAAGCAAAAGTATGCTGTGACAGGGTAATTTCTCAGCATCTAGGTTAGTTCAATGCAAGAGCTACTTCCCTCAAAGGCAGTGTTGTGGATTCTAATCCTGTTGTGTCTGACACTGGTACCCCCTTCACAATGAGGGTATTTCAACTGATTGGTTTTAAGGATATATTTTAAGATGTGTGAGACTCATTTAAATATACTTAGTATTAACATTAGCATATCTCCCATGGTACCTCAGGTATATTAATTTCTCAGCACAGGAATCTCTCCCTAATTTATTTTGAGAGATATTTGATGGGACATACTGGAGATACCTCTTAGGTTAGGAAGTTTGTTTTTCTTTGTACTCGCTTTATTTTAAGTTGAGTTCTTTCTTTATTTGATTTGGTAGGCCTATTTTAAAAAAACGAGTGCTGAGGTGCAGCTATTTGCTGGGGAGAGAGGAATTAACAAGGGAGGGGGGAAAAAAGACCTGCAGGTTTCCTCACTTAGCAGTTAATTCGTTCTTAAAGGTCTTAAAGGGGCAGCTCCTCTCTGCACCTCTCTCCCCAGGCATTACCTCTTTCCCTGATAAAAAGGCTTATATTATCATGAGAGAAGGGATGGTAGAGCATGGGTGGCTGAACCCAGGCCCATGAGCCTCAGACCCACTTACTCCAGGAGCACCCACCATGATCACAGCCCTCAACCTAGTACATCTAGTGCCCTAGCCACACCATCCCCAGCCCCTGCTGATAGCTTAACTCCTGCAGTCCCAGCTACATCATGGGTGCAGGTGGTAGCTGCAAGCACTGGCCCCAGCAACAGCAATGCTGGGGTCCCACCTAGCCTAAGCAGGAAACATGGGGTGAGGTGCCCTATAGCAGCTAGCAAGAGCATTAAGACTTATGTGAGGGCTGTGGCTGAAGTAGTTGGCAGTGGTGGTATCCAGCTGTCTGCCACTCATATCCTGGTGCAGGGGGACATTCCTGTAGGGGGGGCCTACACCCCCATTGAACCCCTGGAAGGGTTGGGCACAATACTTTCAAATGTGCCCCCTTCCTCCCGGACTGTCTCATGTGCCCGCACTTTCAAGCCCTGGGAGACATCAAGTCTATCATAACAAAAATACAGTTGAGTTGCAGGGATCGGGCGCTGAGGCACATACTTTCATTTACAGTAGGTGGCAGGAACAAGTGCTGCAACCAGGGACTACAGAGTTTGTAGAGGGGTTCTTTGCGGTTCCCTACAAGGGCATCGTATACAGTGTGTATTATGGCACGGAGGAGGTTAGATGCTATCTGTCTCAGGCCCCCCTGAGGCCATAGGAGAGGTTGCTGCCCCTGCTCTAGCAGTGATTTCTGAACTCCCCCCCCCAAAAAAAAAAAAAAAGGACTAAGGACGAGGACGGTGAACATTACTATGTTCACCCTCTAAAGACTCCTAAGCAGATCAAGGCGTCTGTTCAGCACAGGGTGATCTTGTCCAGCCCACTGGTTAAGATCAGCCAGACTGGGACGGACCCCACACCAGATCCCCAAGGGGCTGAGGACATAAGGTCAGGGGATCTGGAAGTAGTGTGAGAGGAAAGGAAGGTACACCAGGTTTCTGGGGTAGAGGGCCAGAGTGCTATACAGCATGTGGCCCTGCCCCTGGATGTTGATGTGCTCTCCACTATCCCTCTCAACTGGAAAATAGTCCCCAGGGACTTGTGTTTTGGTACATCTACCGCACTGGACACAGCTCTCCTCTGGGACTCAAGGGTCATTCAAGATCCCCCTCCGGCTGTGTCACAGTAGGAGGTGGATGAAATAGGGCTGACCCCCGTGATTACTCTGTGAGTAGGATGAAGGGTGTGAGTATGAGGGATGGAGCGGGGAAGCGACTATGAGAGGGGGTGTTGTGGCAAGAGCCCCAAATTAAATCAGGGAGGCATCTGTAGTGGGCCCTCTCTGTGGGGTGCTAACAGAACTCCTTAAGAACTGTTGGATGTATGCCAACGGGGCATGTGTTAGGACATGCAAATCAACACACCAAAGAATATTTGTGGAATATGCTTTGAGCTATTATAAAAGTATACCCTTTATTGGTATTAAATGTGTGCAATGCTGTTCCAGGTAATTTTGAAAGCATGCATGCCTATGGATTAAGACATTTGTGCGACAGCAGCAAGTTTGTGAAACGTTTAAAGGAAATTCACCCCCCCAAACTGGATATTCTTACAGGAGGGACATTATAATAGATTTGGCTTGAAAAAGGGCTGAGTTTGGACTGAAACATTGCAACATTTGCCCAAAAATATTTTTCTCTCCTATTTGGGTGAATAGGCGCTCTGAGGTGATTTAGGTGCATTTTGTGCCACATTGGGATTTTTTTCTTTTCAGAAGATCCTGTTAAACCTTTTTGTTTGTTCACCACTGCAATTGCTGCCCATTACCTTAGGGACGGCAACTAATTAGTGTAAGGGGTTAACAGCCTTAATGAGTTAACCGTGTGGGATCAGTCTGGTATTGCCCATTCCCCTCATGTGATGGAAGATGTTTGGTGACCAGTGATGTCACCATAGGGAGATGGAAGGGTATATTATAGCTCCACCCAATGTTTTAGAAGCCTGTTCCTTGGAGTTTCAGTTAGAGGGCCTCACCGTGAGTCATGTATGTTTAGGTGTATAGTTATGTGTATTAAGGCTGTCCTGTCACCGCTCACAGCTGCCACCAGTCTAAGTTCCTTCAAAATTAAAGCTGTCTCACATTTTAATCTGGTCTGTATCTGTTACATACGCCTATAACATATATGATCTCTTACTGTGCATGCAATGTCTTGTATATAATGTATAAACTTGCTCACTTAATGTAACTATGTATTTTTAACCATGTATCTGTCATCATAACTCTGTGCCCAGGACATACTTGAAAACGAGAGGTAACTCTCAAAGTATTACTTCCTGGTAAAACATTTTATAAATAAATAAGATAAATAAATACATGTAATGGTTTAAGTTAAGGAACGTGCCCTATTTAGTTAGTTCCCATAGTAATGGCACAAGATTGTTCTCATGCAGGAAGAGGAGTAAGCATGTGCTCAGTAGCAGTTCACAGAGTAGTTATGGAGCATATTCGGATTGACCCCACCTGAAGGTCCTTAGTAAACTCCTGATCCGATAAGTATGGATGAAGAATGCCATACACAGTAACGGGATAATAATCCCAGACAGTAGTGTGTGCCTCCCAACATGGGTCCAGCTGAGATAGGGCATTATAGACGCTATGCAGGAGATTGCCAATCTAACCATTACTAAGTGAAAAAAGCATAAGTACCAACCCAACATAGGAGTGGGAGCTACCAGGAGAAGAAGCAGAGTAACCATATTGTTTGCCACCAATTAATGTCTGAAGTGAAGTCTGTCTTTTGTATGGTGAGTATTAATGGATGTGACTAAAGCTCTTGTTTATATTATAAAAGTTCCTGGCGCCCATCATTATTCTAACTGCATATCCACGCCCAGCCTGCGCTGACCCAGCACCCTGAGCAGGTATGAGAGACTGAGTAATGCCGTGTATCTAGTCCATCTGATGTAAACTCCTTTAGAGCCGGGCAATGAGGGTTGCATGTGTATCACTGTATGACTTAAATTACACTACAAGCATTAAGGACAAATAAAATACTTCTCCACTGCCAAATACGTGGCCAGAACCTGTATATCTTCACGCAGCATGTAATTCCTGAATCCAAAAGTGAAATGCAAGTTTGATACAATTTTAACTAAAATGATAGGATTTATGGCCAGGAGTCACTAAGCTCCAGTGTGGGGTATCACACCCCCATCCTGCGTTACCTGACATTGATTTGAATGGCAGTTAAAGCCGGATCAGGCTGCAATAATAATAATAATAGCATGTTCTTGTATAGTGCTGCAAGTAATACATAGCGCTTTACAGAGACATTTTGCACAGGGCCGTCTTAACATATGGGCACGCTTGGCAGTTGCCCTGGGACCCCACAGCATAGGGGGGCCCCACGCGCCCGGCCCATGCGTAGTGTTGCTAGGTGTCCAGTTTTTAAATCGTAGGTAATACATTTTTGTGGTGGCGGAGGGCAGCGCAAGCGAGAGGCCAGGCAGTGCAGAGAGTAGTACTGAGACGGTGGCCGGGCAGGAGCACTCGTGTGTATGTCTCTGTGTGCAGCCTGTCTCTGATTGGAGGGGCTGAGAGCCAATCAGAGGACAGCTGGGGCGGAGCCCACACCCCGGCAGCCCAGAGAAGTCTGTGTCCTTCCTCGCAATAAGGTAAGGACACAGATTGGAGGGGCAGGGTGAGATGGTGACAGGATAAGGTAAGGACACAGATGGGGGGCCAGGGTGAGATAAGATGGTGATTGGGGCCAGCCTGGGGAGATGAGATCATTTTGATGGGGATATTTTAAATGTATTTGAGGTCGTGGGAGTATTTTTTATATGTGTTCGGGGGGGACGGGGACGTGGGTGTCCAGTATTTTTGGACAAGCCACCTGGCAACCCTACCCATGTGTGCCCACCAATGCTAAAAATCTCCATTCTAAGTCTAGCTAGGAGGGCTCACTCTCCCCCCGCCGCGGTACCTGGCACCCCGGCTCGCTCTCCCCCTGCCCGGCACCCACTCGCGTCACAACCGCTTGCAGCCTAGCAGTGCAGCACTTCCGGTCACAAGGAGCCAATACCGGGAATTGAACCAGACTCCCCTGCAACGATCTCAGTGCCAGTTAGTGGCATTACTCACTGAGCCACTCCTTCTCCCACATCTATAACCCACATCTTAGCCTTTTGAATCTACACTTACAGTATGTATCAAGCTCTATTTCGGGTTCTCTGTTTGGCATCAAGTCTAAATTAGAAAAGCATAATGAATGTGCTAAAAAAATAAATGTGTTGAAAATAAGAGGTGTAGTTCTTTCACGATTGTACTCTGCTCCTGGAGATTGGTATGATCTCCCACCATAGTGTGGATTTTAGTGTGCTAAATCCACTTTTTACTCCGTGAGCAAGCTCATTTTTTTAGCTCATGACACAAAAATAATATTGGAGTGGGATTACTTACAAATTAAATAAGCACGATTAATTCTGACTAATTAATTAGAACCTTCATGTATTAGGAAGCTGATTATATTCTCATTTGAAGAGAACAGGTCTGCACTTCCCACAAAATTATGTCATTTACCTGGAATCTGTTTCCTAACCCCAGGTTTGCTAAAGATACTAAAATATATTTGTGATCATACTTGGCCTCTCACTTCTATCATGATACACTTGATTCACGTGAAAATGTTAGATGACCTCCCTCTCCTAATGGTATTGTTGAGGGGGAGAGGTGTAAGTGATGGAGGAGAGTTTAAAGAGGGGAATGGTGAAAAGGTGAGGGAGTAAGGCTAGGTCCCCAATACATGCAGTGCGCGCTATGGCAATGAAAATTGTCTTTAGAACTGGTGACAGAGCGCTGGCCACCCCCACCCCATCCAATGAGGGCGAAACAGCCGGATTACCGCATGGCCGCACCTCACCACGCCCCCGTTGCAATCTCCTGCAGCTCAGCAACAGACTGGAGATTGCGGTTGACACAGCTGTACGTGCCGCCAGCCTGCCAAGCGCACGTGCCGCAGCCAACACTGTGGCCGTCGCCTAAGGCTGAAAAGGGGGAGGTCAATGAGTATCTAGAAGAAATTGAAGGTTATGGCACTTTTATTTACAGCTACTGAATTACCTTGTCTAAAGAACCATGTGCAGCAAATACAAATACCACTTAGCATTCAGCAAAGAATAACTCATGTGTGCTCACTACAGCAGTGAAACCACAGAAAAATGGTATGAGAGGAAGGGAAAGGCTAGTGAAAAAATGGTAGTAATAATAATAACAGATTGATATTAATAAACCAAGCTAATAGTGGGAAGGATCAATTGAGTGTGTGGCAATGATGAAACAATAAAACAATAATATGATCAAACAATGAAAAAACAATAAGGGACTAATGTATGACAGTAAATGTATAAATATGAATGGATGGATAAAATCAATAAAAGAATCAATAATAATGAAAGTCTAATGAGAATGTGATGCAAAGGATAGGTCTTGTAAATGGCAGTAGTGGTAATGGTAGAATGCTTCCAATGCAGCCAGGGATCCTGGGTAATGACATGCAAATGAGCACTCACAGTGAATAGCTTTTTGCTTCTTGTCCATTTTAACATAACTAGAGAAGATATCCGTTTCCTCTGCTGTTGTGAAGTTATATGCTTATGAGCTAATTAGCCCGCATGTCTATTAATGTCATCTATAAATATATGTATCTCTTTAGCAAATAACTTTGCTCTCCTCTTTATAAAGTCAGGCACCATCATAGTGCATTGGACTATTTTTTAAGGCCTTTTCAAGTCCTACTTAATTTAGCCAATATGGCATAACCTATAAAAGTTGCCAGCTATCCTGATGACATGTGGGCCATTTGGAAGCTAAATACAGTTGGAAAATACTGAGATGTGTGTGTTTTGTGACAAAGATAAATAACATGATGTCATATAAAGCCCCAAGAAACAAACTGTATACAAGTTTTCAAGATCTTACAAGCATGTTGTTGATGTATTTCCCTTCAAGCAAAGACACTTGATGAAGAGCTGTGTGAAAAAATCATTGACTACGCCATATATAATGTTCATATTTATTTCCATAGAATTCATGTGTAACCTCCCTCCTAAAGGGTTAGTAACATGGCTGTTGTATGCTGAGCCGCACCCTGGGTTGCTATGGGGATCCAGGGGTCACGTAGAGGTATTAAAAGAGGAGGAATTATTTTAGAATCTTAGGTTCCAGGAGGACAAGAGGAGAGGAGCCTCAGGGAGAGTAGCTCAGTAATGTTTCTAAAGTAAAAGTATAGACCAGGCCCCCCTGTTTATTATGTTGTAGATAGGGACAGTACCTGTTAAGTTTGGATCCCTTAAAGAGGGAATGGAATACTGAATAAGTAATGAAAAGGAATATGGCACACCATAGGGGGCCTCAGGAAAGAGGGCTCCAGGGTGCCGGAGGCTAAACTCTAACTGTGGATCAGCGCTAATATTCCTCATCAGTCTGTATGGAAGTGGCAGTTCCCAAACAAGAAAAGGAATTGGGTCAAGTAAGAAAAGACCCACCAGGATTCCTGTAGGGGCCCAGAGTAATCGTATTAATACCAAGGATGGTTGTGAAGCAACAAGTGGGACCGGGGACCACACTTCCTCAGAGCAACTAAACCAAAGCATCTGGCACCCATTATTCTATAACCTTGCTAGCTCATCGCCCAGCCACCTGAATTCAGCCCCTGAGTCAAGGTAACCCATGCTGTGTAGCCATACATAGCACACCAATGTAATCTCCCATAAAGCCGGACAGGGAGGGTAACGTATGCATCACTTGCAATGAAAAAAGAAGTTCAACATGAAATGTGTACAATTAAAGAAGACAAAATATAGTGTTCTCATCCATTCCACTGCCAATCAATACAGATACAGTCATGCAATCTTTTTTGTTTGATACTGATCATACTGCTGGAACTCAAGCATGAGAGTTCTACGTATAAATTAGGAGTGGCGACCTAGGTGTGGAAGTGGGTTACAGTGATGCAGTAAAACAGGATGAGCCTTAACGTGTCAATTAATAAAGAGGGTGTGAAAGAATATACTGCACGGGAGAGGACAGTTGTAAACATACTTGCTCAGCTTGTTGCTACCATTTGCTACCATTTGAAATACTTTCAGGTTTCTCCCTTGAAATTATATCAATGAGGTTATTCACTAACGTCTCCCAGTTGCAAAACTGGAGCAAAAACAGCGCAAAAAAAATCTGTGTTTTACAATAATGAAACTATTGTATAATAATTGGAGTTTTTCCTTAGATAAATCTGGTGCAATTCCTTTGCTGAATTTGGCAGCTGGAACACTTTATTAAATAATCTCAAAAATGTACTTTTAATAAATCTATTTTGTTTTGAAGACTCCTGCACTGCACTGCAACCTGCAGAACCAAAACTATTTACCTTTATTTAAGCAAATGTGATATCAAGATAAAAATAGGCACAAGCATAGAGGTTGGAAACTGGTATGACTTGGTATCTTTGGACAATGATGTTAGGCACAACATTTATACAGAGGTTTAGGTGTTACAAAGAAACAGGCCTTTGAGGTACAAGAGGTGAAATTTCACAGAGTGGTAACATATTGTAGACATTTGCTCACTAAATCCGATGAAATTATGAATTAAATAAAGGGACGCAAGACTTATCGATATAAAGAAAAGCCTTCATGAAGCACAAGAAAAACTAGAAAGGTATAAAGATAATTTAGAATGCCAACGAATTATTAGAGATATTTGTGATAGAATTAAAATATATGAAAAGGAAGTAATCTTAACTAAACAAAAGAAATTCCAAAGGGGTAATAATGATTAGGCATATATGTACAATTAGCAAAAGCTAATCGATGAAACAAAAGAAATCCAACCCTCATTAGTGTACAGGTAGTCCTCGCTAGCCAACGTTTCACTTTACAACGAATGGCATATCCAACGCTTTACAATGCAACCCTATGGGCCATTTTTCGACACCGGAATGCGTTTTCCCGACGCTTGAATGAGTTATCCAACGCTCACCGCCACTGATTTACATGGGACTCACTTTACAACGGTTTCACTATACAACACTACTTCCAGAACGGATTCCGTTGGATAACCGAGGAATGCCTGTACTTCATACATTGCAGTATGTCAGAACACAAAGGGAAAGAACGAGATGATAGGAGTTTTAGGCTAGCTACTAAGAAACAAAAGGAGTGGATCCCTCAATGGGGTAATCATGTTAAGACAGTCTCCTAAATTATTTAATACATACAGACCAGCTAAAGAGAAACATGCCCAAGGTTCAATCAAGAAAAAGAAGATAGAAACTTTGTTCAGGAGGAAGATATTCCAAAACCACTAACACAAAATAACCCCAGGGTTTTTTAGAGAACCATCTCAGCACCTCAATGGGTGAAGGGGGTGGTGTCATGTTTTAAGCAGCCCAATAGAGAACCCACAAAAAACGAATCGATAAAGGCTAGCAAGGGTAGAAGAGGGAGAAGAGGAATGGGAAAACACGAAATGGAAATACAGAACAAGGTCGCAATTAATGTGTTTAATCTATCAAAATATGGACTCCATTTTGTTCAAGTGAAACTGTTTTCAAAAGGGATTATCTTTTGCCCCCACAAATGGACAAATAGATAACTTTTAACTATTTATTTAAACAAGGTCATTAGAAAACTGATCTTAAAAAGGCATTGTACAAGGAAAGAAAATAAAGAGAATGGGGAGGACTCTTCATTCAAATGGGATCACAAATAAAAATGCTACTGGCGGGATCTAATTGATCTATTGGAAGATAACTCGGGTAACAATAACTGTGACTCTGAGGCAACATCCCAGACAGTCACAACGAGCATAGATAATGAACATGCAGTATCTTCAAATATAAAAATAGTTATGTCCATAACCCATCCACCTTTGTTCCCCAACTATGCCAAGGGTACACATATAGATACACTCATTCACATTGTAAACCAGGAGTTACAATCACTCTGTAAGAAAAATCTTCACATGAGACAAAACCTTTCCCATCAGGAACAATCCTCCCTAAAAACACTAGTAAATAACAATGGCATTGTGATAAGACAGGCAGATAATGGTGCTGGGATTGTGATCCACGAAAGAATGGAGTATGTGAAAGAACCTAGGCGCATTCTGGGGGACAACACCACGAATGAAAATAAGATGGAAATCTAGCCATTCAATTTACCTTGTAAGGCCAATCCTTTTACCAGCAGCACACTTCACAAAGGGAGGAGCGCAGGTAATATGTACAGTATTTGTTTTCCAATGTACTAAGGAACTGAGGGAGGTTTTATAAGGTGACAAAAAAACAAATTCATACTGAATCAGAGTTTGATTTTCTACTCATTGAGCATCTGGTATTGGCCAGATCCTTAGTATCCTTAGTACATTGGAAAACAAATACTGTACATATTACCTGCGCTCCTCCCTTTGTGAAGTGTGCAGCTGCTAGTAAAAGGATTGTCCTTACATTTATGGAAAACAAAAGAACAATTCCTGCGCTCTTACCAAATTGGGTTTAAATATACTAGTGACATGTTTACATTTAGAACCTAAGTCTGTGTAACAAAGGAGTCACGTGGTTGCATCTTTTGATTAAAACATGATTCAAGCCTGCCAGCCTTGTTAAGGTAAACTCTGTTTAGCAGGTACTTACACAGAATATGTGCAATCTCTTATTGTCCTTAGTAAATTGAATGGATAGATTTCCATCTTATTTTCATGTGGTGTGGTCGCCCAGAATGCGCCTAGCTTCTTTCACATACTCCTTCCTATCATGGAAAGGGATATTTATTACATTAGCTCTCCAAACATTTGTCTGAGTTCCACAACCATAACCCAACAGGTTTGAAGATAAAGGGGATTGAAGTAGCAACTTTAAATACCTGCGGGGGAACAGATTTATTAAATGATGTCGCAAAGAAACTTATTAGATACCCAAGTTAAACACTCATGGATTAAATGTGAATATTGATTTGGCAGTCTTCATTAAAAAATAAAGAATTTATTTAATTTGGCTTCCAATACTGTTTTATTTTCATACTTTTTCATCCACTTTAATTTTAACATGTATACATTTTTTAATCAATTACATTCAATTTTTCAAACAATAATATACATTTTGTGATTTTTTTGTATTATTATTATTTAAATGTATTCTTATTTTTAATATTATTTAACATTTTCATATATATATATATACAGCTCAACCCCGTTATAACGTGATCCGTTACAACGCGAATCCGCTTATAACGCGATGCAAGCATGGCTCCCATTTTTTGTATTTATGAATACTTTACAACACGATTATTGGTATTTTAAATACTTTATTGTACAATGCATACAATTGTACATTATTTCTAACGCGATCCGTTTATAGTGCGATGTGATTCTTTGGACCCCAAGCACAGCGTTATAAGGGGGTTGAGCTGTATATATATATATAGCAACTGCAAATATTACAGTATGTTCATTTGCATGTCTTAGACAGGTCTGCAACCCTGTCTCTCCTCATTATCGCCCAGCACACAGCGTTTCCACTGCAGCAAGGGATTCTGGGAAATAACATGCAAATGAGCACACAGTGCCACCTTTTGTCTCAAGCTCGTATTACACAAGCAAATCCTCAAGCCAATGCATACTGTTTTAAACACAGCTGGTATGAATCCCTTGCTGCAGTGGAAACGCTGTGTGCTGGGCGATAATGGGGAGAGACAGGGTTGCAGACCTGTCTAAGACATGTAAACGAACATACAGTAATATTTACAGTTGCTTTATGCTTTACTGTGGAGGGTTTTTGTCACTTTTTTTACCCACCATAACCTTAATAATTGTGGTGAATACCTAGTCTAGTCTCAAACCACCTTAGCCATTATAACCAACCTCACACTGATGATACCCATCAAGGTTGAAACATGTCTGTGGGTGGGTTTACTGGCTTTGCATCTCATCCCAGCCTCTGTCTAAAAGCTGTGTTTAAAACAGTATGCATTGGCTTGAGGATTTGCTTGTGTAATACGAGCTTGAGACAAAAGGTGGCACTGTGTGCTCATTTGCATGTCATTTCCCAGAATCCCTTGCTGCAGTGGAAACGGTGTGTGCTGGGTGATAATGGGGAGAGACAGGGTTGCAGACCTGTCTAAGACATGCAAACAGTAATATTTACAGTTGTTTTATGCTTTACTGTGGAGGGTTTTTGCCACTTTTTTTTACCCACCATAACCTTAATAATTGTCTGTCTCTCTCTCTCTCTCTCTCTCTCTCTCTCTCTCTCTCTCTCTCTCTCTCTCTCTCTCTCTCTCTCTCTCTCTCTCTCTCTCTCTCTCTCTCTCTCTCTCTCTCTCTCTCTCTCTCTCTCTCTCTCTCTTCTCTCTCTCTCTCTCTCTCTCTCTCTCTCTCTCTCTCTCTCTCTCTCTCTCTCTTTTTTTTTTTTTTTTTTTTTTTTTTTCAAATTGTCTCTGTCCTGATATCCTCCCCTGCTGTGTATTTAGGTAAAAACATATTTCAAATTGTCTCTGTCCTGATATCCTCCCCTGCTGTCTTAATTTAATTCAGCTTTCACACTTGTGCAAGACAATCACCCATTTTAGAAAAACCATTTGCTTTAACGTCCCTCACATGTGCTAATTAAGTTTGTTGTGCCAGCCAGGTGACTTTGTGAAAGTATATAAGTAAACTCATAGCAGCCTTAGCTGCCTGCTGACATGCTCATAAGCAGATATGCTTTTAAGTAGATATGTTTGAAGTAGTTATGCAGTTTAAAAAGGAAGTTCAAAAAGAAGTGGAAAAGTGGACAACAACTACTGCTTCTGATTCCTGCATTTAATCTACGCTGGAAAGGAGGATATCACCCATCCCAGACTGCACATCTCAACACTTAACTATTGCTGTGATGCAGCCTTTATTTTTTATATTTGCTGTAACCTCACTTATTTTCAAATTATGCACTTCCTTCCACCAGTCTCCTTATGTCTCTAACTCTATTCATATATCTTCATCTCTCCTTTCTTCCCCACATCTCAGTTCACATGAACTCCTTTCTTACCTGCATTCTCTGTCACCACACAGCTATACACCCTGCACTAAAACACACCCCTACAAATCATCCTCACACATTCTCTTTCTATCCATGCTTCTCCTCCTTGCTTCTGGGGATATCTCTCCCAATCCTGGTCCCTGCCTTATTTCTACTTGCTCTCATCCTCGCCTCCCACATGCAACTTCTACTCCCTCTGGTGTCAACCCCTCCAACCTCATACCCATCCCATGCCACCCTCCCTCCTCTCTCCCTTTCTCCTGTGCCCTTTGGAATGCTCGCTCCCTCTCTAACAAGTTCCTCTCTGTGCATGACTTCTTTCTCTCTCACTCCCTGCTTCTCTTTGCTATAACTGAGACCTGGCTCACTCAGTCTGACTCTGCTCTGGAAGCTGCCCTCTCCCACGGTGGCCTTTCCTTCTCCCACACTCCGTGGCCTGATGGCAGTGGTGGAGGCGTGGGGCTCCTGCTCTCTTCTCTCTGTCGTTACCGAACCCTTCCTATTCCCCCCTCTTGCTTTTCCCTCCTTTGAGGTTCACACAGTCCAGATCTTCTCTCCTCTCCCTGTCCATGTGGCGGTCATCTATCGCCCACCTACCTCTACTCATCCCCCTTCTGCCTTTCTCTCTCACTTTGAATCCTGGCTCTCTTTCTTCCTCTCCTCAGACTCCCCTGTTCTTCTCCTTGGGGACTTCAATTGCCATATTGATGACCCCCTCTCTCCCTTGGGCTTCCCGCTTTCTTTCTCTAACCTCTTCTTTTGGCCTTCAACAGTGGACTACAGCCAGCACCCACAAGGATGGCCACTACTTTTCACTAAAAACTTCTCTCTCTCCGATTTCTCCATTTCCCCTTTTCCTCTCTCTGACCACCACCTCATCTCATTCTCCCTATCTCGCTTCTCCCCTTCTCCACCTCCATCTACCCCCCGGTTCTGCAGAAACCTGCGCTCTATTCACTTACCTGACTTTGAGTCCACTTTACGCTCCTCCCTCTCCTCTCTCAGCTCTGCTACAGACCCTGACAACCTGGTCAGGAACTACAACTCTGCCTTGTCCTCCTCTCTTGATCTACATGCCCCGCTTTCTCTCTACCGCACTCGCCCTTCTAACCCTAGACCCTGGCTAAATTCCCACACGCGCATGCTGCGTTCCTCCACTCGTTCCTCTGAACGCCTCTGGAGGAAATCTCATAGGATCGCAGACTTCCTTCACTACAAATTTATGCTATCCTGTTTCAACTCTGCCCTCTCGCAAGCTAAACAAGCCTACTTTTCTTCACTAATCAACATGCACAAGTCTAACCCACGCCGACTGTTCTCTGTCTTTGATACTCTACTCAAACCACCGTCAGCTGCCTCTCCTTCCTCCATCTCCGCTCAGGACTTTGCTGACTATTTTAAGGAAAAGGTGGAATCCATACGTCAGAACATCCCCGCTGTCTCTTCCTCCCATCCTACACCTCTTCCTAACTCTCCTCCTGCCTTCCTTTACTCTTTTTCCACTGTCTCAGAGGAGGACGTGTCGCTGTTGATCGCCTCTTCTCCCTCTACCACTTGCCCTCTTGACCCTATTCCCTCCCATCTCCTAAAACCTCTTGCTCCTACTATAATCCCTACGCTCACACACATTTTTAACTCCTCCCTCTGCTCTGGAACCTTTCCATCCTCCTTCAAACATGCAACAGTCATACCATTACTCAAAAACAGCAAGCTTGACCCTAACTGTCTTTCTAACTATCGACCTGCCTTCCTCCTGCCTCTAAACTCCTTGAACGTCTTGTATTCTCTCGCTTGCTCCATTTTCTCAACACCTATTCTCTCCTAGACCCTCTACAATCTGGCTTCCGCACTGCTCACTCCACGGAAACAGCCCTCACTAAAATAACTGACGACCTCCATGCTGCCAAAGACAGAGGTCATTACACTCTGCTCATATTACTCGACCTCTCTGCAGCATTTGACACCGTGGACCCTCCTCTTCTCCTTCACATTCTCCATACTCTTGGTATTCGGAACAAAGCTCTATCCTGGATCTCATCCTACCTCTCCCATCGTACTTTCAGTGTCTCTTCTGCTAACACCTCCTCCTCCTCTATTGATCTCTCTGTAGGGGTACCCCATGGCTCTGTCCTGGGACCTCTTCTCTTTTCTCTGTACACACTCTCTCTAGGTGACCTAATAACATCTTTTGGGTTAATTATCACCTCTATGCTGACGACACACAAATATACTTTTCAACACCCGACCTTACATCTGCTGTACAAACCAAAGTTTCTGAATGTCTCTCTGCTATATCATCCTGGATGGCCCTCCGCCGCCTTAAACTCAACATGGCTAAAACAGAGCTCCTCATACTTCCTCCCAAACCTGGCCCTACTACCTCCTTCCACATTACTGTTGGAACTACGATCATTCAACCAGTAGCCCAAGCACACTGCCTAGGGGTCACACTCGACTCCTCTCTCACATTCGCCCCTCACATTCAAAACATTTCTAAAACCTGTCGCTTTTTCCTCCGCAATATAACAAAGAGACGCCCTTTCCTCTGTTGCTCGACTGCTAAAACTCTGACTCAGGCCCTCATTCTCTCCCGTCTTGATTACTGTAACCTCCTGCTGTCTGGCCTTCCTGCCTCTCACCTGTCTCCCCTACAATCTATCCTAAACACTGCTGCCAGAGTCACTCTACTATTTCCTAGATCTGTCTCAGCATCTCCCCTCATGAAATCCCTCTCCTGGCTTCCGATCAAATCCCGCATCTCACACTCCATTCTTCTCCTCACTTTTAAAGCTTTACACTCTTCTGCCCCTCCTTACATCTCAGCCCTAATTTCTAGTTGTGCACCATCCAGACTCTTGCGTTCTTCTCAAGGATGTCTTCTTTCTACCCCCTTTGTATCTAAAGCCCTCTCCCGCCTTAAACCTTTTTCATTGACTGCCCCACACCTCTGGAATGCCCTTCCCCTCAGTACCCGACTAGCACCCTCTCTATCCACCTTTAAGACCCAACTTAAGACACACTTGCTTAAAGAAGCATATGAATAGCACTGTGGATATTCTGAACACATGATACATAAAGCTTGGCCCCCTGCAGACGCACTTACCAGAACTCCCTCCTACTGTCTCTGTACGTTCTCCCTACCTACCAATTAGACTGTAAGCTCCTCGGGGCAGGGACTCTTCTTCCTTAATGTTATTTTGATGTCTGAAGCACTTAATCCCATGATCTGTTATTTATATTATCTGTTATTTATTTGATTACCATGTGTATTACCACTGTGAAGCGCTATGTACATTAATGGCGCTATATAAATAAAGACATACAATACAATACAACTAAGCGGACTGTTTTATTTATGTGTTGAATTAGAGGGCAATATGCTAGATTGGTATTTTCTGTGTGCTCTTCTGACCTTCTTTTATAAGAATAGATGCTATAAAGAGGAACACATGTTAGTAATCCTTAAGTGTAACCTGCACATTGAGACTACGACTCATTTTTCAGTCCTATTTTCGGGGGAAATGGCTGCGATGCTTTGAGATTGCCCAATAATGTTAAAGTAAAATTATGTATTGTCCCATAGTCAGTTTACTGAGCAAAACAGTAATCCCTAAACGATTTTAGTACTGCTGATGTGCCTAGTTCAGTGCATAGTTTGCATGGCAAATTGCATACCCTCCTGATGTTATGCCCAAAACTTCTTTTTAAATTTCCCCATAACTACACACACAAGATTTCAACACTCAGTGGTCTTACTACCGTACATCATGTAATTGCCAGCGGCAGATTTGAATATCCGCCGCCCCATGGCACTGTGTCTTGCCGCCTCCTTGGTGCCGCCCTCCATCACCTTTGGAATCCCAGCGTCAAATGACGCCGCGGACGTCATCAACGTGACAGCGCATGGCGGCATGTTGCCACGGTAACACGACGTCAAGATGTCATTTGACATTGCGGCGTCATGTTGCCATGGCAACGAGACACCGTGTGACGTCATGTTGGGGCGCCCGCGGCGTCATTTGATGCTGAGATTCCAAAGAAGATGGAAGGCGACACCAAGGAGGCAGCAGGACACATGTAAGTGCATTCCCATTAGGTCCGAGAGCGCGGCAAATGCATATGGGGCAAAATTTTGGCCGCCCGCAAAATTTTGCCACCCTAGGCCCAGGCTTAACGGGCCTAATGAGAAATCCGCTACTGGTAATTGCACCGTTATTTCCATGGGCAACCACTGGTTAAAATGTGTGAAGTGCAATGTGAATAAACTTGCAGAAGTAAAATAATACTAAAAGTATCCCAAGCATCAGTATGTTTTGCAGTTTTCACAACTCTAATTGTTTTTACATCATCATTAACATGGACCAATGATAGCGAATCTGTGACACACAGCAGCATCTAAGTAGGCACGCCGGCTGTCTGCTCTCCTCACTACCCTCCTCTAACTCTATCACGGAACGAACAACAGACCACTGGTACCCATAACAGCAGGTCACCTGTACACTGAGTCAATCTAGATTCCGCCTGCCGGGAAAACGCCTCAATCCTACTGACCGCAAGGGATTTCCACTCGGGCTTTGGTACTCTTATACCCTGGTGGTTTCTGGGGACAATCGGACCTATGCTAAATCAGAGGGTTCCAGGGCTTTCACATAGAAATTATGTTGCAAAAAAACCCTCTTGTATGTTTGTTATGTGTTCCGCAAATCTAAGTTTTAATTTTCTGGTAGTGCGACCAATCTATTGCTTTATGCACGTGCATTGAATTAGATAAACTGCGTTGACTGAATCGGAGCTTATGAAATTGTTAATGGTATATTCTATTTTTGTTCGAGTTGGGATTGTGGGAGGACCAAAACATCTGGTCCAAGTCCAATCATGAGTTCGGCGCAAGCCTGGCTCTCTGGAACCAGGGAATCCCAAGAGCTGAATATAGTGCGGCTCAGTTCCGCGGATGGGCCCCCACCCCTCCCCCTGGTTTCCATGCTGGCCTGGAGAGGTGAAAATGACGGGATTGCTGCTGTAATAGGTCATACTCATCGCACCGGAACTGTGTTTGAATGCAGAACACAATCCTATTGAGCAAAGGAGATCTCTGAGCAACAGTTTTAGGAGGTTGATACTGTAGTATCTTTATGTTAGAATACCATTTGTTTTTTTGGAGGTGGTGCACTCCTATTTAAAAAAAATTATAATAATGTTATCAACAATAGCAGGTCCACGTCCCCTAAGGGATTCCCCAAAAAGATCACCACTATAAAGTCTATAAGCAATTTCCAATGTGGGGAATCAGACTCCCCGCAGGAAGGAAGAGTCTGCACTTTGTCTTAGCAAAATGAGAAAAATGTTTTTATATTTATATTCCATGAAGTAGGTGTTTGTACACAGAGACGTCGGGTGGTTGGTGACTGTAATCATATGAACTTTTTATAAATTATTGCATTTCTTTTGGTGTGCTCAGCTTCCCTTCTGTTCTTTATATTCATGGCAAAATACCTTTCCAAGTACAAAAATATACTTAAATGTAACAATTATCAAAAAGAAATGTTTTCCTTTTTTTTAGTTAATTGTTAGGCTATTATATTTAAGTATATATTTGTACATTGATATGCATTTTCCCATGAAAAAAAATCATATATATATATATATATGTAGTGAATAAATGAGAACAAGGCACTCCGTCAGGTAGATATTGGTGGGTGCAAATCCTATATAAATCAAATAAGCTATACGATACCGTTTGAGCGAATATCAGAGGCAGCACTCCAGAAAGTAGTCAAAAAATTTGTATTTAGTGTGACATATAAACCAACGTTTCGGTCCACACGGGACCTTTCTCAAGGTGATGAACATTGTAACATCGCCGGAAGAAGAGATCAGTGTATCTCGAAAGCTCGCACAAATAAAAGCATTTCGTTAGCCACAGAACGGTATCATCTATTTATTTTTTGATTATTGAAGCTCGGCTAACACGGTACTGATACCACTACATATATATATATATATATATATATATATATATATATATATATATACAGACATACCCCGCATTAACATACGCAATGGGACCGGAGCATGTATGTAAAGTGAAAATGTACTTAAAGTGAAGCACTACCTTTTTCCCACTTATTGATGCATATACTGTACTGCAATCATCATATACGTGCATAACTGATGTAAATAACACGTGTAACAGGCTCTATAGTCTCCCCGCTTGCGCACAGCTTCGGTACAGGCAGGGAGCCGGTATTGCTGTTCAGGACGTGCTGACAGGCGCATGCGTGAGCTGTCGTTTGCCTATTGAGAGATATGTACTTACTCGCGAGTGTACTTAAAGTGAGTGTCCTTAAACCGGGGTATGCCTGTATATATATATATAGATATATATATATAGATATATATATATAAATAAATATATATATATATATATATATTCTGCATTTGCTAAAACAGTGTGTGGACTCGTCCTTCTTCTGGGCAGTTTATTTCTCCTTTTTGGAAATTGCTTACATTTATGTTATAATTGTAGAAAATGGTGCGTTAAAAAAAAAGGTTTTGAAATATAAAACTGCAGGTTTGTAAATAAAATGCATTGAATTCCTAGGCCAGACTTGTCAATCTCACTAATTTTTAACATATGTAGTACTTTAAGACTTTAGTTGAGTCTCAGTTATGGAGTTCATGACTTTAGCAAATAATATTACTGTACATTTCTTGTCAACAACCAGTGAACCAAGTGTGTTGATACAAAAGTTCAAAGGCTTTTGTATAAAAATATTGTTTAAAGATTTAGGGGTTTATGTATTGAACAAGCAACATGACGTCCTCAAAAGCAACATGGCTGCCGTCACATGGTACTTGTGCCAATCAGATCATGGGAACTATATCCCCAATCTGATTGGTTGTTGTAGACCATGTGACTCCCTTTGGATGACGTCACATCCTTTCTCCCAAAAATTCTGTCACATGGTTGTGGAAAGCGTAAATAAAAAACACAGTGTGAGGTTATTTTGAAACAGAATAACACGTGAATTTATTCAAGTCAAGTGCACAACGGAGACAGCTTCAAAACAAAAGCCCTCTAAATAATAACACGATATGCCATATATTTATACCCTAAATCCTAAAGCTCCACCCCTTTATGGGGGGGCTTGCACGTCACTAAACATTACCTCATTTTGTAATACATAACAATATTAAAGTTGATGTCATTTTGTAATACATAACACTATTGTATAACTACCTGTCAGCTAGAAACCATTCTGGGGTTAAATGGGATGTGCCTATTCTGTCGCCTAGCAATATGTTATGAGAATAAGTCTACTGCAAGAATCTAAGCTTATCTCATGGGTTCTCATAACTTTTAGCCTGTTTACACTTTCAATTTGAAGCTGATTGGATGAGGAAGAGTCAATAAGAGCGAAAACTTTCCTTTCTCTGCTTCACACATTTGTTTATACAGAAATGAAACACAGAAATTAGACTCACAAAGACAAGACAAGATGGCGGATTGAAATATTCACACAAAATGGCTTCATCCTAAATGCTGTTATGTTGTTATGCCAGACCCCCTAATGTCTCAACTTTGTCATGGTCTACTACAACCAATGCGATTGGGGATATAGTTCCCACGATCTGATTGGCTCAAGTACCATGTGACGGAAGCCATGTTGCTTTTGATGACGTCATGTTAAAGGGAAAGGAAGCACAGCCATTCTGATTGGCTGGCTTCATTTCCTTTACATAACGTCACCAAAAAAAAAAAAAAAGAAAGGCACATGGTTTTCATTGGCCAATCAGAGCCATGGGAACCATTTGCCTCATTTTACGGCAAGAAGCCGAGGAGGAAGGACCTCCTCCACCAAGAGGACCTCAAGGGCGTGCCTACAGAAGATGTAAGAAGATACAGATGAAGAAAAAGAAGCCCCCCGAAGACCCCGAAATCGGATTACAAATTACAGATGAAGAAAAAGAAAGAAGAAAAAGACTTTGGATTTTTTTTACCTGTGGCCTGTTCCTGTTCGTGGATTGAGAAGACGGTCTGGAAACCACAGAATGCGGCAATGCAGAGCACAGCGGAACAACAGAACTCCACAGGACAGCAGCGGTGAAATAAAAAAGATTCTTTATTGACACGTCATGGTGCAGACAGGTATGGACCATGACGTGTCAATAAAGAATCTTTTTTATTTCACCGCTGCTGTCCTAAGGAGGCCTGTTGTTCCGCTGTGCTCTGCATTGCCGCATTCTGTGGTTACCAGACCGTCTACTCAACCCAGCAGAAGCACGCACATCAGAAGAAAACGGGCATGGTTCACGTGAGTCTTTACATTGCAGCAATTACTGGGAGGTACACTACAGGTGTTCATAGGCGGTTATAGACTTTGTCCTTATTGGGAGTGATGTGGTGGGGCTTATATATACCTCCGCTTACAGCACTCACCAGGACTATATATATGTCTTTATTTTACGCCCACCTGCATACCCCAGCACTCATTTGTGTATAATACCTACCGTTTATTATTCTTCTTCAATCAAGATTATTTATACCTTTACCATCCTTGGTCATTAGCAGCACTATTATAGAACTTTGTTCTTCTACCCTGTTCGTGGATTGGTTCGAGAGCTTGTGGTGTCCCCGGGAATCGGAGGGTGAAGACATCTAAAAGTAAGTAAAAAAAATTGAATGTATGTTATTTTTCTTTTACAGGTTTTTTATTTTTATTTTTATTGTGATTGAATTTTTTTCCGATGCCCTTTCATTGCCACTGTATGTATGTATGTCTCCATGGATATACATACATACAGGAGACAATCAATGGTTGTTTTTGCAAATGCTTGTTTTTATGTATTTTAAATGTATTTTGCTTGTTTGTTTAGAAATGTTTGGGCAATTATATTTTTATTTAGTGATGTAATTTTTAGTGGTGTTTTAAATAGTTTATTTCAGGGGAGGTTTGCTTTTTAATAGTGGTTTCTTTTTGGTAGTTAGATTTTGTCGGATAGTCTTAACTTCGAGCTTTCATTTATTTCATAATGGTTTTGTTTTGGTGTTTTAATTGTGAATTGTGGTCTTTATTTTGGATTGTATTAATTGATTGGTGGTAATTTAGTTCTGTTTACTTCTTGATTTGTTTTTAATTTCTGATTGTTTGGATGGCATTGAATCTTGTTTGTGATTGTTTATTTTAGTTTGACCATTGACTGACATATTGTTAAATGATGACCATATTATATTGGCATCATGTACCCACTGTGCCATTTATTTGTTTAATTGTCATTTGTTATCTATTTAATTGGCTATGTGCTGTATTTTATTTTGCTTATGTGATGTGTTTTATTTTGATATGTGGTGTGTTTAATTTTGATATGCGCTGTATTTTATTTTGATATGTGCTGTGTTTGATTTTGCTATGTGATGTGTTTTATTATGATATGTGCTGTATTTTATTTTGTATATTGGTAAATCACACCCATATTATATGGGCATGATGTACCCACTGTACCAATGAATGGGTGAAGGGTGGGGGTGGTTGCCTGGGGAGGTAGTGGCAGAGGGTGGGTTAACCCCTTAATTACTATAGTGGTTACTAACCGCTAAGGTGATTAAGGGGTTAGGGGACATTAGATTGTTTTTTTTATTGTTCTATATTGTTTGTAGCAACGGAGGACATAGACAGTGATGAGGATGAGGACAGCCTTCATCGTGGCAGCTTGGCAGGGGTGAGTGCAAGATTTATTTACTTTTTTATGCTGCTTAATGTTGAATTTTAAATGGGCAAAGGCATTAAATGGGCATTTAAATGGGCAAATGGGCATTAGCCATATCTGGATAATAGTAATTTTGCCCATTACTGTACTGTATGTGTTAGGTTGTATTTATTTTAAAGTATTGTTTATTTTTTGGGGGCACACGATTGTTATGGCAGGCCAGCAGGGACTCCCGCGGGGATCACCCGAGACACACGCCGGCCTGTTGTATTAATGGTGTGCCTGAAAAAAGGCAAACAACGATTTTTTTACTGTGTTCACTTCTTTTGCGGCAGCCTTTAGCTGGCGCGTTATTCTGGCGTGCTTTTAAAGTACGATTGACTTATCTATGCTTAGTGAATCCCGCTGACTGGCAAAAAACGGCACGTTTGCCGTTTTTCACAGGGCTGAAAAAATGCCTTTTAAGGCCGATAAAGCGCTGTTATCACTGCTTAGTGAATCGCGCAGCAGGCTGTATCGGTCTTAAAAAGCCACTTATCGCTCTTAAAAGCAGTTATCACTGCTTAGTGCATAGTCCCCATAATGCGATATGTTGTGATATTCTGCTGGGATATTTTGTGCCATTCTTCGCCAGCAATGCCATTGAATCCTATAAATTGTGTTTGAATATGAATTTACATTGGGCTATATTGTGATATATTCTGCGACATTCTTCACCAGCAGTACCACTGTATATTATCCTATGGGGGTCTGTGTGAGATAAGAAGAGTTACATTTGGGCTACTACTGTTGTGTTATATAATACCTAGCCTTGCTTACTGATCTCCCTCCCTCATGCCCTCCTCTTCAGTAGTCTCAGCTCCTCCTCTCTCTCTCTCTTGCCGCCCAGCCTCCCGCCCTGCTGTGGGAAGCTATGCCCGGCATTGTGTGTGTGTGTGTGTGTGTTGTGTATGTGCATTGATGTCTTTGTGTCTCACACTGCAGAGGAGTGGAGCAGCCGGCGTGCTCTTTTGTCTCCTTCCCAGTTCAGGGCAACACCACCGCCGGCTGCTCCCTAGCACTGCCCCTCTCTCTCTCTCTCTGCAGACACACACTCACAGACAGTAATTAGTGTCCCCCCGGCTGCTATGCTCGCAGCCCGCACTGATCCCCAGGCCCCCTTGTTGTAGACCCCCGGATGGGCACTTCCAGCCGGAGCTGAGAAGTTTCCTCCCCCCTCCCTTGGCCCGGCAGGGAGACCATGAAGGATCTGAAGAAGTATTTGACAGAAGGTCTGCTGCAGTTCACCATCCTCTTGAGCTTGGCCGGGGTGAGGGTGGACATCGACTCCTACCTGCCCCCCATCCGGGAGATCATCCTAGGGAGCAGCTCGGCTTACTCCCAAATCCCCTTCCACCGCCTGAGGGACACCTGGCACGGGTCCATCAGCCTGCACCCCAAGAGCCCGGAGCTGGACTCCTCCTCGTTCTTCGCGGCCAGGAGGTTGCTGGAGGAGGTGAGGGCGCTGGGGGGCACACGCGTCCCCAGGACTGAGGTGAGCGCCTGGCTGGTGCATGCAGTGCCTGGGGATGCTGAGGCTGGATCAGGCAGTGCTGCACAGGCGCTGCTCAGTGAGGACAGCAGCGCAGATCCCACCACCAGCAGCAGCAGCAGCAGCAGTGAAGGCCCCAGCCAGCCACCTGCAAGGAGCAGCAACCTGCATGCAACCCCATCCCAGCCACACATTGGGGCGGGGGCCACCCCAAACCCAGCTGATTATACCAAAGAGGTAAATGAGTCCCATCAATGCAGACGTGTTTGCTCCATCCACCTCCTTTTTCATTTAGGTCTCCTGGAGAGCGATAAATAAGGTACAGTATTGTTAGGGGGAGTAACAATTACTTCAAAGGGGGATGCAGGATGAATGAATCTGTTCAATTTATAGTAACACATGAATGGGCCTCTGATGGATAGTGATGTTATCAATACCCATATACACCTTTTATATTTATCTATACAGTTATAGGTTTGTAACACATGTTAAGGATGTATGGGGTGGGAAGGTTTTCTTTCACATGTAGAATTCAACATCTGTCAAATGGTAGTGCTCAAAATCTGTTCTGCACAGTGGGTAGATGGGCCTGCTCTCCACGTGTCTTGTTTGCATTACACACATTTTATTTATTTAACGAAAATATGTCATCTACCTCATTTTTGTTGCCACAATGTTTATCAAATGATCATATATGTTGTACCACACCCTGTCCATTTTAGTTTTACACTTCTGATTCCTATCTGTTGAAATAGACATCAGACACAGCCCTACTGAAAGAACTGGTCTGGAAAAGATCCTCCCTTGGAAAGCAAGTGCAGTGTACATAAAGACATGTTATTATCATTGTAACTTAATGGGATTGCCTGCATACATTGTGGGAGTATCTATTACAGAGTACATTTTTATATGGAGTTTTTTTGTGTCACCTAGAAATGAACTGGTGAACAATAGTATGCTGTTTTGGCATGCCTACCCCTCAGAGCGCATGCTGTGAATTTACATATGATGGGTGTATAATCTCTGTGAACTTGAAAGTTCAGTTTTCTCATCTGTTGCAACATAACCACAGATGTGAACCATCAGAGCAGTGGTTTCCAACCTTTATTTTTTGATTAAGGAACCGTATAATTATATTGTGAAGTTCTGCGGAACCCCAACCCTCTCAAATAGCGCGCCTGAGATCAGATGCATTGTAAGGAACCCCAACCCTCTCTAATAGCGCGTCTGAGATCAGATATATTGTAAGGAACACCAACTCTCTCTAATAGCGTGTCTGAAATCAGATGCATTGTAAGGAACCCCAACCCTCTCTAATAGTGCGCCTGAGATCAGATGCATTGTAAGGTACCCCAACCCTCTCTAATAGCGTGTCTGAGATCAGATCAATTGTAAGGAACCCCAACCTTCTCTAATAGCGCGCCTGAGATCAGATGCATTGTAAGGAACCCTAACCCTCTCTAATAGCGCGTCTGAGATCAGATGCATTGTAAGGAACTCCAACTCTCTCTAATAGCGCGTCTGAAATCAGATGCATTGTAAGGAACCCCAACCCTCTCTAATAGCGCATCTGTGATCAGATGCATTGTAAGGAACCCCAACCCTCTCTAATAGCGTGTCTGAGATCAGATCAATTGTAAGGAACCCCAACCTTCTCTAATAGCGCGTCTGAGATCAGATGCATTGTAAAGAACCCTAACCCTCTCTAATAGCGCGTCTGAGATCAGATGCATTGTAAGGAACTCCAACTCTCTCTAATAGCGCGTCTGAAATCAGATGCATTGTAAGGAACCCCAACCCTCTCTAATAGTGCATCTGAGATCAGATGCATTGTAAATTCTCTTGTATTTGGTACAATTTTCAAATTACCTGGAAATTTCAGAGAACACTGCTTCAGAGGAACAAATATGAAATAATTATTGTGAGAATCATACAAAAGCAGTAGTACTCTTAATTTCAACAGGATAGAGTGATTTAATCTTCATAGGTCATATTTTCCTTGTTTTGGGTAAGTTTGCTTAGACAGTATTGAGGATACTCAGCAAAATGACTAACAGGCTTCAGATCTTGTAGTCAAATGGGGTTTTTAAAAAGTAGTTGACATTTTGCAGTGCCAGTAACAGTTTCTAAACACTGACGGTTGTCAACTATCATAGTAACTTTGGAGATTCCTACACTGTTATTCAATAAGGTGCGATGTGTGGCCATGTACTGTTCACAATTCAATGATGTACATGCACTTATACAGAAGGCAATGCATTGTAAACTGTTGGTTATCTCACTCCTCACTAAGGCCCAGATTCACTAAAGTGTGCTAAGCTTTAGCATGCCTTAACTCCCATTTACCAATGGAGTACTAAAGCTTAGCAACCTTTAGTGAATCTGGGCCTATATTACACAGGTGCACTACAATCTAATTCGTAGTAGAAGTAGAGTGTTGACCCCTTGCATTGTGCCTGGGTAAGTGGAATAAGTTCTTATATTGGTATTTGGGCCAGGGTGAGGTCAAAATATTTTCTAACCTGCATTTTTCAAGGGATGTTCCCAGAACCCACATGTTAGTTGGGGGCCCTAATAGATGCTATGTAAGGAGCAGTTCTACTCTGCAATTTAGGTAAAGTTCCTCCGACATTTTGCACATAGGTACTACTGTAGTCCCTCTACTTGTGCTTGATAGAGCAATTCTTATGGAAGTCTCTTAACCTACAGCTGGGGTGTGCAAATTGGGGGTGCAAAATTTGCTGGGGGGGGGGTGGCGCGGTGCTTACAGAGGCATTTAAATTATATGCCGGGGAGCACGCGCAAAGCCTCTGTAACTTCCCTTACCTGGTCTCCGCCGGCTTCCAGCAATGCGTCGCCATGGTAACACGGCGGCAAATGATGCCATATGGTCACATGCCATCACGTTGCCATGGCAACACGGCGTCAGAAGACATCGGGCACCAGGAAAGGGGGAGGTGCGCGAGCAGCGGGAGAGAGCAGTTAGGGGGGCGCAGAATGAATAGTTTGCGCACCCCTGACCTACAGTATGCATCTTACCACACAGAAAAAACTTTCTGTTTAATAGGTACAGCTGGAACCCAAAAACATGTAGTGTACCTGATATATAGGTTCAGTTAGTACCATGGCACGGTTTAAGCTACAGATATTTAATAATAAGAAACGATTTTCTAATAAATACATCGATTTCAGACTTATTTTGATTTTGGGGGAGAGAAGAGAAGTTTGAACAAATTTTGTGTCGTTCTTTCACATGTTATGACAACAGCAGTAACTGACCCATAATGGTGCTTCTTTACTTGATTTAGTTTTGCAGTAAAAATAACTTCACTGAATAAGTTGGGCAACGTCATTTACTCTTTCCATATAACCTGTACATATGTGGTGAAAGCGCTGTCCCTTACTTTGGAAGACTAAGGCCAGGTCCCCAGTGGCCGCTGCGCCACGCGCTCCGGCGTGCGCGCCACACAGCACAGCCCGCAATCGGGCAGGCCCCAGTGGCTGTGTGTGTGGGCGCACAAAGCGCTGTGACGCATACGCTGGCAGGGAAGTCTTCCTGTGCCGCGACCTGATCACGTGGTCGGCGCACACCAATGGAAGGGCAGATATGCCCCGTCATGGCCCCGCCCCGCGCTCCCCTAGAGCTCCCTACAGATTGCCGATCGCGGCTTTAAACTGTGCGCACGCCGCCATGACGCCAGGCGCGCGTGCAGCAGTGAGGACTGGAGCCGTAGTCTAAAGCAGCAATCCCCAACTTTGTAGTGTTTTGCCTTCTGTCGGACTTGGAATCAGGTAAGTTTCTGGAGGTAGAAAGTTCGGTGGAATCTGGGGCTCAAAAATATTCCAGCAACACGAGACTATAGTGGTCTCCTTTAAACTTTGAGATAACTTCTTATGAAATATGTGGATAGGATCAGGCCCATAGATATGTATATGGAGTATACTTGCGGGGGTAACCAGTAATGTGTAATAAGATAACGCCTACCTCGTCTCACTCACATCAGAGTGGGCAGCATCCAGGAAAACAAAGGGCGTAGAATATTCTTATGTATCCTTGGTACACTTGGTAAACACTCCCCTAGACATCCATATGTCTTCTCCAATAAGGTAAGTGACTATAGCTACACAAAGTCAGATGTACCTTATGACTTATTGAATTCTGGAGCTGATCGTTGTCCTTCGGCGTGCCGCCTGCGGAAGTAAAATAGAGCAAAAACGAAGAAGCTGCGACGCACCAGCAAAAAGAAGAAGCTCCAGAGACCGACCCCCTGGTCCCCAAGAAATGTGTGTTTTCATTTGCTGGTAGAATGACTGCAAAAATGAAGAAAGCCGCTGGGGTCATCCAATAGGACGGTCTGCTGAGGTCAGGACTTCGTATTGGTCTGTGGGAGTGAAGCTGGGCTGGTAGCCTGATGTATGTATGTATGTATATATATCTTCATATAGCGCCATCCATGTGCATAGCGCTTTACAGCAGTAATACACGTGATATAATAGGGATAAGCGCTTCATACATAAAAGTAACATTAGGAAAAGGAGTCCCTGGCCGAAGAGCTTACAATCTAAGTGTTGTCTTCAGGAAAGTGACAAGGACAATATTTAGGCCTACTAGTATATACCAAAACTTCGGGAAACAGCTGCCGATTTTAAGTGATTACCTTTTTTTGATTTAGATTCACAAGCACCTCTCACGTTGCAGCTTAGAGCCAAGGGGACTTTCACAATATCATTTGCTTTCATTATTACTTATACTGTAGCAGAGTTTCATATTGAAAGTTCCATGTGTACTTTGAGCCTCACTGTGTGGACTTGTATCCACGGGCAAAACGAAACCATCCACATGTTTTTAATGTATTTAAATCAGGTAATACATTTTTTCTTGTATATGGAGGCGTCGTTATATCCTTATGAATAACATCAGGTGTATATTATCAACTCTGCTGTGTCCCAAGCACTCCACAGGGCACGAGGAGCAGAGGACAGAGGTTTATTAAAATTATTCATATTCATTCCACTGGTATTCTTCAGTAGCGTTAGCTAAGAGACAGAGAGTGCTGGTACTACTTTTGGTTTGTATGATAAATATACTTTCACTCCCCTTGTCTCCACAATGAGCATACTGTATTGTATATTGATATGTATACATGTGCTCATTTGCATCTGATTTCCCAGAATCCCTGGCTGCAGTAGACGCATTGTATGCTAAAAGAAAGGGCCGCCGACAGATTTCCCAGGGCCCCACCCTACGCCCCAAATACATACAACCCCTAAATACATATAAACCCCCCCACACCCCTCAAATACATACTAGAAATACCCCCACCCCCAAATACATACAAAACATACTTACCTTGGGGATGGTCCCAGGCCTGTGGTACCCTGGGCTGACTGCCTCCCCCTCACTCTCTCTTTCATCTCTTTTGACGCCGGTGTGCGCCAGGCCTCTCTCGTGTCGGTGCATGCCGGAAGTTGGGCCCAGTTTCCGGCGTGCGCTGAGGTCAGAACGGCCCGGCGCGCACCGGCGTCAGAGAGAGAGAGAGAGTGTGTGTGTGTGTGTGTGTGTGTGTGTGTCTGTATATACGCAGTTACAGGTACTTTGAATGAATAAAAGGATTTCTTTAACACCCAACGCTTCAGTCCTATTCCAGGATCTTCCTCAACCTTTCTCCTGGAATAAGACTGAAACGGGTGTTTAATTAAATCTCTTTATTCATTCTAAGTACCTGTGAGTGTCCATTTCAACTTTATTTTGATATCTTTAAGTTAATGAATTGGTACACGAGTCCTAATCAACTTCCATACACACATTTTAATCTTTCTATGAGGAATACGATTTAAAACAACCCCTAAACATGCCAGAGGGCAGCAGTAACTTAACTAATAACCAGCATTAATTATTCATTCTATGGTGTTTGAGGGGGGTTGGGGGGGAGAAAAGAAGGCCAACAGTCACATTACTATATATCTAATAATTTAGGGTCTGCATGTATTATATTCCTCTGTTCACCGAGACGTATATCATTTGACATGCCAGTATTAGTTGCTGAGCATGTCCATTTTCAAAAGAACCTTTTGACCAGTGGAATGTGACGTGCTGCATCAGATGCTGGGCATATACCCATCATGTGTGGTGGGGAAAGCCCACTACAAATCAACAGCCATGGGCCTGAGCATAGAGGAGTGACACTTCTGTCTTCTGTTTTATCCCCCCTGGGGTAAATGCTGGTTTGAGGAAACTTTTAGAAGAAGAGGTATAACCTAAAGGCAGTCCCTGCCTCCTGGGTTACATTTGCTGTTGCCTTCCTATGTCTCTCTGAATCGTTGACATAATACAGTCATTGGAGCAGGGAAGTTCATGCCACATTATTTACATATATGTCTGCAGCCCTTTATTGACTGTACTCAGCAGTGATGTGTCTGTTTATATATATTTCCATTGTTTAAAAGAACCTGTCAGACCACAGAAAACTATAATTCTGCATATTTAATAAAAGAAAAAAGAAACACTTTAGGTCATCCTCGCCCCGCTAAGCTCTCTCTTGCTCTATCATTAAACAGGAATAGCTACTAATAATGCTTCATGAAAATAAATCACATTTTGATTTATACTTTTCTACTATTGTGAAGGAGACCTTTGATCACAAAGGCTGATTTCCTGTCGCTTCCCTGGAAGGAAATGGCAGCCATGTTTTGCTTCTTGTAAAACAAAACATGAAACCTTTTTAGCTCTAACACAGTCACATTTTCTAAAGATAGAGTCTGTTTCGTAGCTTTAAAATGAAACTACTGTATGTAATGTGTTAAGCCTGGGTGCCGCAAAACTCAGTGATTTAAAGCAATCTAAGTTGCTGTTGTTTTTGTTTTTTCCCATTAATATGTGCATCAATACAATCCACACAATTATAAGTAATTAGCAAAGTTGCAGAGTGATATGTTCTCCTGTGATTGCTCGGGAGTTCACTAAATGGCTGTCAGTGCAGCAGAAGAGGAGCAAAGATGCAAAGTTCTGTGGGGAAGATCACGTGACCAGGCAGTCACTAGATACAATTGGTGCACTGCTAGAGAGCGGGAAGGGCTTAAAAAGGGGTGTGCCAGAGCCTGTTTCAGAAGAGGAAGGGAATGTGACTTTGTAAATGGTTGCTATAGAAACAAAAAATGCTTGTTACATTATAATACATTAAAATGTCATTCTGAATTATTATTATTATTTTTTTAATGCTACAAGTATTTTCTCATAGTACAGAACAGATTTATATATAAAAAATGTAATTAAAAAAAATGAAGGATATTGCTTGGTCTGCAGCTTTAAAGCCCAAAGGAACAATGATATCTATAGAGCAATAAAGAAAATGGCAGGAAAAAGCATTTATATTCACCGCTTGTAGTCCGAACCTATTCCCAAAAAAATGTATAATCACTCAGAGTTTCTAAATTCCTACGCAAATAGGTCCTGTTCATACTGCTTTATGATTTTGTAAATACATATAATCAGCCTACAATGCATGTACCATTCTTGTTCATCAATCCAAGTTTGAAACAGGAGACTACGGCTTTTTTGCAAAACGAATTGATTCAGCCAATATTCCGGATAAATAAAAATCCGGATTAAATTAGTTTAGCACAAATCCGTAACGTCCTGTTTCAAACTTGGTTTGCTGAGTCTGGAGTACTGTCTGGGATTCCCTGGACCAGGAGCACCGGTGATATCAATTTTGTCTTTTTTTATGGTGTGCTGCATGCATCTGCCATTCTTGTTCATGTCACATCTGTTAAGTCTTTTAAAAGTCCAATGAAAACCTCAGATTGTATTTTTTTTTTATATATAAAGCAGCAATCCTCTCCCGATATACATTTACAGCGAATTATATATTCCGAAGCATCTTTATACCCCCAAAATGATCCCTTTCAATTGTATCTTTCTTGTTGATTTGTATGGCAATCCACAGTGGTAATTGGATATCATTCCTGGGACCCTGATTTTGAGGGTTCGATAACTTTGGGCTCAAACAGAAAAGGGCTCATTGGTGTAAGAAGAGGAGTTTCATATAAAAATAAATATATAGACTGTAAGCCCTTCGGGCGGGGACTCCTCTTCCTAATGTTACTTTTATGTCTGAGTTGCGTATTCCCATAATTATAATAGCATGTTCTTGTATAGCGCTGCTAGTTTTTACATAGCGCTTTACAGAGACGTTTTGCAGACACAGGTCCCTGCCACGTGGAGCTTACAATCTATGTTTTTTTGGTGCCTGAGACACCGGGAGATAAAGTGACTTGCCCAAGGTCACAAGGAGCTGACACAGGTTCCCTGCTTCAAACTCTGTGCCAGTCAGTGTCTTTACTCACTGAGCCGCTCATTCTATTATATGTTATATTATTATGTCACATGTATTACTGCTGTGAAGCGCTATGTACATGGATGGCGCTATATAAATTAAGCTATACATACATTTTTGGGTAACCGTGCCAATTGCTTCTTTAAAGCAGCAATACAACTTTCCATTCCCCCTCCTGTAAAGCATGTGACCATGTATCATTCTACATTCGTACCGAAGCTGGCAAACGTTTGGTGCTCCCGTTATAAATCTGTCACAATCCTGATTGTGTGTCTAACATAATGGCTGCTTCAGTCAGTGTAACTCAGCAGCTACAATGTATCCTTGTATTACTAAGGTAACATTATCTATTGTTACAGTTTGCAGCTCAAACTGCTGGGAACATTTGCAACAAATTATCCCAAACAGAAAAGTGTTACAAAGATGTTGCACGGCTTGGGAGGTGGGCTAAAACCTGCTATTGAAATCGCATTAAAAATGGCACTGAGAGTTGAATACATTTTTTTTTAATCAGTCGCTATTATCTAATACTGTAGAACTGATTTATTTAAAAAAAACTAATTTCCCATGTTTTGCTGCTTTAAGTTCAGTGTTTTTTGTTTTTTTTTTGTGTATCCTTTTCAGAGTATCTTTTTAAAATAGCTACTGACTTTCAGTATAGAGACTTTAAAATGAAATAAAATGTTTTTAATGTAGCGAGCGTTGGGTTTCTGAACCAGTGCAATGTTTTGGCAGCAGGGAAATACAATCGCCAATTACTTTGATTTATGTCTATTTAAAGAGTGTGGTCTGCTGGCAGCAAATGGAGGCGTTTCATTCAGTCTTTTGCCATCTTAAGTTCGTAAGTGGTATATAGGCACTTTTCTCCTCTCAGGGCATACATTAAGCTGTAATAAGCTAGCTTTACCCTCACCACCGACCGTGATTGACTTGAGTTGTGCAATGGTCAATGTGTTTACTCCATGAAAGGCGCACTGAAAAGTGCGGTTCCTCCTAGGATCAAAGTGAACTAATGGCATAGGCTTTGCAGGGACCAAGGTGGCACGCTGCCAGTGGGGTCCCCTTGTAAAAAAAAAACACAAAAGAGGGACTTACCAAGACGAGCAGCCCTCTTCTGGCAGGAGGTGGCCCACTGTGGAGAAGGTAACAGGACACACACATCTCCCAGACACCCCGACACCTACCTCTGCCGGTCCAGGGGATCCACGCTCCCTTCTTTTCATCCTCCTGTCGGTGCTGGGCTCCAACTTTTGACCGGAGGGGGGAGCTGGCGGGGGTGGGGGGTGGGGGTGGCACAGACACCCTTCTCCAGCTCCCCACTCCGGTTGGATGAAAGTTGGAACCTGGCGCCGACAGATGGGAGCGTGGGCCCCGAGGCGGCCGCCTTGCTCAGCTTACCCTAAGGATGGCCCTGTTAAGTGTGTAGGAGTGTGTATAAGTATGTGTGGTTTTAATAAAAACACATGCTTATACACACTCCTACACACACATACTGTACATAGGCAAAGACACACAGGCATATACAAACACGGAAATATTCTAGTAGCTGTGAGTTTGTCCTTGTAAAAGTGCACGGTCATAAGTAGCAGATTAAAACTAGCCAGAAATCGGTATTCTGTATTACAAATCGCCTCGTTTAAACCGCGTCTATAAAAAGTGACAAACTGCACGGTTTAACAGCCAAGACGCCCGGACTGCACTTGCTTTTGAAGTGGAATCACCATGACGATGGGTGCTAACTCCATCCAGAGGCTGAAATAGGGCTTTCGCCAGGATACGGGTTTTGCTCTCTCCGTAAACCCCACATTCCAGGCCCTAGGTGGAACTCATAATACCAATCTCGCCACTTTGAAGGAGGCAAGACAAAAAAATGTACGTTTTTGAAGAATTTGAAGCGGTTTTGCATTTTGCACAGACGTTCTAGAATTGAGCTCGTTATCCAGAAATACGCGTTTTGAACCTCTTTGGTCATAGCGCCCGAGTCGGAATGGACGCTCGGTTTGGACATGCGAGAAGGGTTTATACAATAGCAAAACCTGCAAATCCGTCCCTTTCCGCACGGATAAGCGTAATTCGCAGCTGCTAAAATATCCCCCATACACACGCACACGTACATACAGGCACACATGTCGACAGACGCGCACATACAATACAGCAAGACACAGACTCTTCTTTCCCATTCGCCCCTCCCTCCCCCTCTATTCTTCTGCCCGGGGTCCTGCCTGCCCGCAGAGATCCATGCTCTGATCTTTCATCATTAGACAGGAGCCGTCAGTGACATCTCGGCATTGCCAAGTACTGCGGTGCTGAAAGGGAGAGCGGGAGATGCCGGGAAGACACTGCCAGGTCGTGTTTGATGATTACAAATCAGGGCTGGGTCAGGTATGTAGTAAACTACTGCCGGGGTCCCTCGAGCCCTAGGCACGTACCTAGTCTTCCCTGACTTCTCCCAGCTCGCATCCCACAATACCTGGTGTAGCTTTTATGCAAGGCATTGTGGAGCGTGCCTTCGTGAAGCAGATCAGTGATTGACCGCTCTGCCACCAACATGGTTCTTCTGCACCCAAAGTCTTTCCAGCGCTCGTCTCCCCTCCATATTTCACTCATCCTGGATGAGTGGGATTAGGAATTTATGGAGCCCTGTCCACAGTAACCAACAAATTTAGAGGTTTTTGGAGCGATTGTACAAACTTTACTTCATAATATCTTGTGCTGTAAGCCTGTAAAGTGTGGTGTATACGGGCAAATTGTTACAGAATTGTGGTCGTTTTGTTTAAAATAATGTACAGGCATCATGAGCCAAAGAGATAACAGAGTAACAATAATTACCACATAAGATTAAAATGACACAGACTGAAAGAAAATACATACCTGTACACATTGCTTTCTACAGGACATTACTCTTTTATATACCTGGGGTTTTTGTAGCTGTGATATTTTGTTAAATAATCCCATTTAAACATGAAATCTGTTGAGATGAAGAATAGGGGGTGCATAGCTTGAGCAATGTTGTGATTCTTCATCTCAGTACTAACAGAGTCCGCAGATTGTGGACAACAGGTTCAGAAGAAATCTGGGTTAATTATACCTGAATAACAGAGAGTATATTCCCAGATGTAAAAAACAAACAAACATGTTTTCAATTGGATTTTGACATTTTGACATGTGCTGTTTCATGCACCTGTTTTGTAGTCTGGTCATTATAACAATGGCTGCCCATGTGTTAGAGTTCAGCATCTCTCTCCCGTACAGCTGAGCGATGAATGATCACTGAAATTGTTGCATTGAAATACAGTGGCCAAAAATGTATAAAACTTAAGAGCAAGACAAAAAATATAGGAACCAGAAGTTTGGTGAGCGGCAGGTGGGTGCTGGGGGGGTTAATAGAGGGGAGTGGTGAGTAGGGAGGTGGGTGCATTCAAGGGATTTGTTAAGCAGGGCGGTGTTTGGGGGAAGGGGGTTGTTAATCAAGGGGAGATTTTTTTTGGGTGGGGATTTGTTATGCAGGGGATTTTTGGGGGAGTTTGTTGATTAAGGGGGGAGGATGTTTAGATTGTTTGTTGAGCATGGGGAGGGAGTTTCTCAGGGACAACACAAAGAGAGACACACACAGTGACAGAGACACAAGGGGTTAAGGGTAGCCCAAGGGTGGGGAAGGGGTTAAGAGACGCAGTCCCAGGGTGGGGAAGGGGTTAATATGAGGCAGTCCCAGGGAGAGTTGGGATTTGAGGTGCAGGGGTCATGATATTCTTGTCCTTGACACTAGAGAAGATCTGTATACCTGTTGCAGCTGCTGCACATGGTCTCTCATGAAGCTGCCAGACCTTCCCCTCCTAACTCTCTTCCTGTCACTCTTGAGGCCTCCAATATAGTACAGGCAAGCGCGTGCGATGGAGCGCATGACGTCACGCGCGCCTGTACTACAAGCGATCCATGGCCTGCGCGACGGGGAGGTGTGGCGAAGGCGTGGCCCATGACGTCACGTGAGCAGTTCGACCTCATTGGCTGAACCGCGCACGTGACCCGCCCCGTCGCTCTCGTGCACGCGCGCTCTATGGCCGTCCTCCTTGAGGTACGGCCTTTTGATTGCTCGCACCGTCGCAGCATGGCTGGAAGATAAGGAGGAGGGGAGCATGTCTGACACAGCTCCGTGAGAGACACACACACCCTTTTCTACCACATTGCAGCCGGCATATTCAGCAAAGCTCTAGGCGCCAGAGGTTACACCTGGGGGTTTTCCATGCCTGTATTATACAATTACTTTTTTCCATGTTAGAATATTGTTGTTTCCTTCCCCAAGCGCAGTCAGCAGATAGAGTACTCCTCAGTTCCCTCTCAGTGGCAACACAGTGAATTTAGGAAGTACATACCGATCAACAACATCTCTTTGGCACCTTGGCCTGTTACCCTTGCACCTGAAGTATCCAAAATCAGGTTGCAAACTCGTTGTGTTTGTATGAAAGTAACACATTTTACAAGGAGTAAGAATAATGTATTGTTAATTACAGACAGTCTTTCAGTTTCCTTTGATGTATTGCAATTAAAGGTGTAAACCCAGGTTCTTAAGTTATATACTGTGCACATACATAGACATATGTCCCGGCAATGGCTATGTAGTAAGCTTCCATTCTGAAAATCTGTTTTATTACAAAACTATCATTAATATCTGCAAGTAGTAGCACATTCACTGCTGATTTGGTGTTTACTAAAACTTGTCTGCTTACACACTGCCATAGAAGAGGCCAGTGCAGAATGAAATGTATTGTAAAAAGTGACCGTACAATCTGACTTTTTACTAACATGTGACATCTGTACACTTGCACCTTTATTTGTAGTAGTAGTAGTAGTAGTACACCTTAAAGTAACGTAAATGCAGGAAATTACCAATTTTCCCCTTCGTTATGGGGAAAGGGGGTTTACCCCACCCTGCTAGAAACGAATTGCAAGATCCACAAAATGAAGAGACGGAGAGTACATGATATGTAGGGTTGCCAGGTGCCCAGTATTGAACCGGACTGTCCTGTATTTTTACACTCTGTCCAGTAAAAAAATGAGGTAATACTGGATATATGTGTATTGCCTGTCTGGACATAGTGACCTGACCGGCTTTTGGGGGGAGGGCGCGGGATTTCGCTTAGCAGGGAAAGAGCAGGGCTGCTTCTAGGGGGTAGGACGGCTTCCTCCATCCTGATTGGCTGCTGCTGGGTAATGCAGCCAATCAGGAAGAGGTGTCAGGAGCCTGAGGGTGGGGCCAAGGAGACGAGAAAATTGTGTGTGTCAAGCTCGTCGCACCTTTCACCATTGTGTCTAGTTTGGAGAAGCCACCTGGCAACCCTATGAATAGTGAAAAGTGCAGGGAACCCTCTAGGGATGTTTGTGGTATGCAAGGGTTCCTAGGAACCCCTGTTAAAAAACACTGCACTGTGGAGCCTCATTTTACCTAACCCATATTAAACTCATTTAAAAAAACCTTCATACGTAAGTGTACATTTTATCACATTGTCTCAGCTGCAAAACTGAAGAAATACAATAACCAGATTTATCAAAGAAAAGAAAACCCATTGAAAGCAATTAGTTTTTTCCCTTGGATAAATGCAGCCGTATAACTTTCATAATTAGACCCAATTGGTTTTACCTAGGGCCACCTTTACTCAGCTCTACAATGTATGTATGTATGTTTATCTTTATTTATATAGCACCAAAAGTGTACTCAGCGCTTCACAAAGAATACAGTACAGGGAATTATAATACAATAAGCGCAGCAAAATCAGACAATAGGAAAGGAAATCCCTGCCCCGCAGAGCTTAGAATCCAAGTGGTATGATGGGAGACTTACAGAGACAGCAGGTGGGGGAATAAGTGCTGTAGATGACAGTGCTTGGCCACAATAGGTAGTATAAGTGACTGTGAGTGTGGGACAATAGGCATGAGTGCAGGCTATAGGGATGCTTGATTTGTGAGGCGAGTTTTAAGGTTAGTCAGTATTAAATCAGATAGGTTAACACCATTATCAGGGGAAGAGTTGGCAGGGAGGTGTGGGTGAGAGCAGGTGTGTTTATGTCTGGGTTCAGGATTAGGAGAGATAGAAGGTGTGAATTTTTGCCGGCTGCGCATGCGCAATCGGCACTGGTCAACCGCGCATGCGCAAGTGACGATTGTGAATGCGCACGAGCAGCCGGCAAAATTTTGCTCAGGGGCCCCCGCATGCCTAACTACACCACTGCACACACTGAGCATTTATTGTAAGAAATCTTCAACGTCAACTATTAGACTTTGATACCATACACATTTTCTAACTTAAAATCTTTCTATGTTACTCAGTATCAGCTTTGTTTTATGATATGGTAACAGTTTATTGGTTGTGGCATACACAAATCTAATCTAAGAAGGTGCGCTGGAGGCAAATCAGTGCAGGGTCACAACAGATAGAACCTTATGTCGTCTATGTATCACCTTGTTTAAATGTACTCTACTGTTTTAGGCTCCATGGTGCATAATGAGCTTGTGGCCCCGGTTTCTTAATCTGGAGCAGGCAGCGGGTTTAAGCCCACTCAGACCTTACGCCGGTTGAAGGGAGACCAAGTAACTCGCAATTTGACACTCCCTAAATCACATGCCGATGCACATGGAGCAAAGTCCTTTGTACATTGAAGCTAGGAGACGCAAAACAATAATGATGTTTTTGGCACCAATTTTCCTCCAATATTGCCTTAGTAAATAGACCCCAGTTTGTAGTATAGGGCAACAGAACACATTTATGAAATGCATTGGTACCCGAACGGAACCAAATATATTCCCCTTTCCTGAGGAAGGTCCCCTTAGTGACTAAAACGTTGACAAATGTGCATTATTTATTTTTTTAATACATTTTATTTTTTACCTTTATGTTTTGTTTAAATGTATGTATGGTTTTTATCTACTGTATGTAGTCATGGTATAGCCCAGGTGTCCACAAACTGGGGTGCGCGTGATTTCCCAGGGGCGGGCGCAGCGGTTACAGAGGTCCCGCGCTCTCCCTCAAGGCATTTAAATGTAATTTTCTCCTACCTTGTCTTCAGCGACGCGCCGCCATGGTAACACGGTGTCAAAGGACAGAGCAGTCAAGCGGGGGGGGGGGGGGGGGTAGAGCATGAGAGCATGCAGGGGAAATACTTTGCGTACCGCTGTTAGAGCCCATTGCAGAGCAGTGTTCTTGAAAGCTAAGCATGTTGCGGAGCAACAAAATGTTGGCCCCTTTTGCAGCGAAGGGTTGAACTTGTTCTAACTTTTTGCCCATTAACTGGCTATTAGAATTGTTTGTAAATGTTTAAAAACATTTTTAACAAAAAAAAGTTTTGTTTGAAAATGTTTCATGAATAATTTGTGACTGCACAACATTTCGGGGACATCCCTTCATCAGGTCAAAAAATACAAACTTATATGTTTTTTAACCTGACGAAGGGATCTCCCAGAAACATTGTGCATGGTGCCAGGGGGGGGAAAGAGCGCGGCCTCTCACTTTCTCCGGGCCTCTTCTCCTGCTCCTCTCCTGATCTCCGCTACGTTGTGTTGTCGTGAGGTTGCATTGTCATGGCAACGTGCGGCCATGGGATGTCGCAGCATCACATGGTCATGGCCACGTTGCTATGGCGATGCGTCGTCACAAGCAGAAGATTCCCGAGATGAGGAGGAGAAGTTTACAACTCTGGATAGTAGGTAAAAGGCACTTACAGAGGCCCAGCACTGTTCCCCGGCAATCAGTTTGTTGTGAAGAAGAGAAAGGTGCCTTTGTAAGCGCGGGGCTCGGTGCAACTGCACCAATGGCACTGCCATCAAGCCGGCCCTGATTTATGTCCACACTATTAAAAAGAGTTGAAATTGTCTGTTTGGCCATTGATATAATTTTTTCATGCCACAGGACTCTGACTTTTATTAAAGTTAAATGAGCGTTTTCTGCTGGGATTCCTGCTTCCCTGCTTGAGCACTAACTACAGCCACCATTTTAAATGGAATTGCAGTGCGCCCACCATCTTAGGATCTTTTGTATGCACAAAATACCATATCCCACATAAGCACCTAGTGTATGTAACCCTCCCTGCCCGGCTTCCTAGGGAGGTTACATTGGTGGGACAATAATGTAATGATATGGTATATTTTCTGCCGTCAAATTCAGAAAATTAACGTTAAGGTTAATGCGAGGACTTAACATTACGTTATTTAAGTCATAGCTACTGTACACTTGGCGTTACTCCCATCCAGACCCTGAAATTGGGCTTTTGCAGCATCTGGGTGGCTGGAATGCCACACGTAGGATTTAAATAACAGCTTTATTCCCTGGTGTTATGTCCATCTCCTCTCGCCCCACTCCAGCAAAAGACCTGTTTTCGGGTCTGGATGGGATCTGAGTTGCAAGACGTACTTAATGCCATGTTCTGTTCTAAAGATAAGAATCTTTTAAGGTTCTTATAGAGGGTAGGGCGTACATATGTGTTTTTAGCAGCAGGCCGGAGAAAATCATCGTCCTATTTTTTGCACTCAGTTTTGAACATCATTTAATCCTGTATTTTTATCTTTGGAAGCTTTATTATTTTGCACCAGCATTTATATCATCAGAAGCAGCATTTATTCTGAGACATAACTACAAGTTGTTGAGTGAACTCTTCTTCAGGCTAGGCATGTAAATGAAAGGTAACTAAATATCCTCTCTCTTAACAAGTGCACTTTCTTCTTTGTTATGTGAAGTCTACTCTTTTCCGCCCTACAAACTCTTTACATCCATTCCCCTCCCCTAATAAGAAAAGAAGCAAAGCATTCTGGATAATGAAAGAGGGCCAGCTGTCTCCTTGACAAGGGAGCAGCTGCCACCAAATGCTTAGCTGAACAATAGGCTTAAGATGCGAGTTAACATCTGCTGTGCGTTAATCAAGCCAGGCTCATGTTTAGCAAAATGTTTACCCCCCTTAACACTGTGAGATTAAATTACCTGTGCTACTGATGCACACAGCTTTATGTGATTGTGACTGCTACTTTAGTAGTGTATAATTATGCACATATTCTGATTTACAGCATTAGTCTTTCTAAAACTACAGCATACTTTCCAGTTAAACATGAAATCGAGGTCCCCTTAATACAGCAGGCATTTCTACCTCTTACAATGCACCCTGCATTTGCTTATACACCCATCCAATTTGTATATGTGCTGAATTCAGGTATTTTTTTCCTATTGCTGCAAAATATACATTGGCTTCAAAATAGATTACAAGCTATTTCAAAAACAGGTATGCTTGATGTGGCCTGTATAAAAGGATAATGCCCCTTCCTTCTATGCTCTAGTGGCGTAGAGAGATCTTCTTGTGTAAATTAGAAGTTTGGAATGAATCTGTATATTGCATATTTCTTGGGACAAAATCTTTACAATAAGGGTAGACATGGGTTTGACCTGGAGTCGAGATCCCTGGCCAAACTCGTAAACTCTCTTGGTAATGGGAATGATAGCAAGAGGTGACAACCCCCCACGCAGGCCACGCCCCCAGCCCCTGTGTTACTTACAGTGCAGTGCTTGGCTTCTATTTGGACTGTCTCCAGCTGGCTGCCTTTCAGACATCGGTCTGATCGTAAATTGTGCACAAGGGGGGTCCCCATGCACCATGCCATGCAACCTCCTCCTCTCCAGTTCCTTCTCCCCTCCCCCCCCCCCCCCCCCCCGACCCCACCACCCTTTCCAAATATCTCAGCATCGGGATTGAAGAAGGAAGGGGTGCAAACATCCCAATATTATTATTATTATTCTCGTTTATTTGTGAAGCGCCGACATTCTGCACAATATGCTGTATTCCACATGAATGTCCTACTTCTTAAGTATTTTTAAATCCATTTACTTCTTGTGTAAATGTGTATGAATAATGGTATATTTCATTGATCAGCATGGTTTTGTCTTTACTTTCTAGCCCTGTCAAGATGTTGCATCCAAATCATGATATGTGTCACAGGAATAGGTGGTGGTTTACTCAGCCGTTTAATTGCAAGGGGAATTCAATCCCTCACAGATATGCAAAAGAACCCTTTTTACACACTTCCTGTTCTTTTGCTTCCAAGGTCTTAAGTATTTTCGTTTTAAAAGCACTGCCATACCATCCAGTTTAATAATGTATTGCAGCCCTTTCTGCTGCCACAACCAGGGTACTTAGTAAGGGTTTATGGTTAGAACTAGAGCCATGGAAGCCCACCACAGCTGTGGCCATATGTATTCCAAATGTCTGAAGGAACAGACGTGTCTCCTGCAGCTTTGATAAACAGTAAAACTTTCATGCAGCTAGAGTGCATATAGACAATCACATGTGCAAAGCATTACAAGTTAGAAATATAGGAATATGAAGACTATGGGGCTCACTCACTAAACTGTGATGAGTGGCTGAATGCACGTTCAATGCCCTTATAGCTCGATATTGCCTGTTTTGCTATTCACTAAACCTCTAACAGTGCAGTATCGCACTATAACGTTTTTTTAATGAGCTTTAACACTTTGACCAAAAAACATCGTACGAAAAGCCAAAAAAAGTCCAAAATCACATTTATTTATTTTTGCCAGAAACTGCTATTCACTAAGCAGTGATAAGCTTATCAAACTGTAAAGTTTTGCAATATTTTGCTGCAGCTAAAGGCTGGTGCTAAAGACATTGCAAGATGCATAAAAGCATTTTATTTTATTTTTACTGCACAGGATTGATACCGGAGGCCGGTGGTGACCCCCGGAGACCCCCAGAGAACCACAATGATCCAGTGGGGTTCTTGGGAGTCACTGAGGGTCTCTGGGGGTCCCCATCGGCCTCCGGTATCAATCCCGTGCAGTAAAAATAAAATAAAATGCTTTTATGCATCTTGCAATGTCTTTAGCACCAGCCTTTAGCTGGCGGCAAAATATTGCAACATTTTACAGTTTGATAAGCTTATCACTGCTTAGTGAATAGCAGTTTCTGGCAAAATAAAGTGATTTGGGACTTTTTTTGGCTTTTTTTTTAACTCGGGGCAGGGACTCCTCTTCCTTAATGTTACTTTTATGTCTAAAGCACTTATTCCCATGATCTGTTATTTATATTATATGTTATTTATTTGATTACCACATGTATTACTACTGTGAAGCGCTATGTACATTAATGGTGCTATATAAATAAAGACATACAATACAATACAATACAATACAATACAATACAATCACAGTTTAGTGAATGAGCCCCTATATGTATGTGTGTATACTTTCATTGGAAACTGATAACCAATATTATACTCCTGGATGCTGTATAAGAGGTACATTATTTAATTGACATTTGCCTGCAGATGATCCACTCCTGTATGTTTGAGATCCAGAGACGTCTACGATGAAAAGTATGGAAAAAATTGTGACTATCAATACTTCTTCTCTGCTTCCAAAATCAATTTTTCCAAGTCTCAGATACTTTGGTAAAATAATTAAAAAAAAAAAACGAGGTCCCACCTCACAATCTTCCCTTTAAAACTTCAACCAATCAGTTGACATATTTGGGCATTACATTCCCACGGAATCTAAGCAAATTATATATTGTACATTTGAAACCCATAATTGACAAAATGAATCAAGAATTAGACAAATGGATGTCTCTGCCTCTTTCTCCGTCTTTTTAGGATTGCATTAATAAACATGGTTTGAGCTCCATGTTACAGCCCCTTCCCATTTTGCTGCATAAAAACAGATCTCTCATGAATCCATAAAAGATTTGCAAACTCTGGGCAAGGAAAACACAAGTAATAAGTCACCAGAAACGACAAACCCGGTAGGGAGGCGGCGGCGGGTTTACATTTTCCAAAGTTTTCTTTTCAATATATCAGCGATCGGATCTCGGAAATTCCAATCTTTTGCGATCCCAACCTTGAAACCCAATGTATTGATCCACAAGCTTTCAGCTTTCTGTTACATCGGCGTTTGTCCCGAATCCCCGCAGAGGTGAAAGGAAAATGTTCTATTATATGGTACCATTACCAGTGTGGTGTCAGACAACTTCGTATGTGAAAACCTCAAGCATTAACCTCAATCTATTTACTAATCCGCGGTAATCACTGCTTCCCCCGCGGATGGATGGAGGAGGCCTTTTGTATCTAGTCACAGAGGAGGATAAAATATATTAAAATTGCATGAAGCCTTCATTTCTCCTTACTGTCTTTTGACAAACTAAGAGAAAATGTGATTTACGAATTAGACATTGCATACATTCCCTCCTTAAAGACAATGATAGTATATGAACTAGTAATACTTTAAATGTAAAATACTCCAACATAATGAAATTGTTGTCCAAACTTTTCACTAAGCCCCTCTTGATGTCTAGACCAGGGGCGCTCAACTCCAGTCCTCAAGCCCCCCCAACAGGTCAGGTTTTCAGGATATCCCAGCTTCAGTCCCTGCTTCAGCACAGGTGGCTCAATCAGTTATCAACTGGGCCTCTGATCGAGACACTTGTGCTGAAGCTGGGATATCCTGGAAGCCTGTCCTGTTGAGGGGGGGGGGGACTTGAGGACTGGAGTTGAACACCCCTGGTCTAGAGGTCTGGACCCCGTGGCTTGCTGGCTATATGAGAGACTCCCCTGATATGGATATTCTTTTCAAAGGAAATACAGCTCAACTCCCTTATAACGCTGTGCTTGGGGTCCAAAGAATCACATCGCGTTATAAGCGGATCGCGTTAGAAATAATGTGCAATTGTATGCATTATACAATAAAGTATTTAAGACACCAATAATCGTGTTGTAAAGTATTCATAAATGCGAAAATTGGGAGCCACACTTGCAACGCGTTATTAGCGGATTCGCGTTGTTACAGATCGCGTTATAACGGGGTTGAGCTGTAATTCAGTTAAAATGACCACAATTTCCTGCATTTTTTTTTTACAAACACATCCTAGAATAAGACCCCAGGTCAGGGAGTCACCAAAGTGTAATGCGGGATATCACACCGATCTGACAGTAACTGCAAGTTAAAGAAAGTCAATGGCAGTTACCTATGTGTCTTATGCTCTGTTGACAGTATTCTTTTCCCCCTACAAATAATGTTTGCTTTCAAGACTTGTCCTAAAGTTTTATTACTCTTTTCTTTTGTATTACGTTAATAAAAAAAAATCTTTCGAAAAATGTTTATTTACATTTTGTTTTGTTTTTAAATGTTATTCTAAATATGTATTTAATATCATTCAGAAACAGGAAGAAAAGCTGGGATCAAGTCACAGCCCTTACGATTACAGTTACCTTCACAACGAAAATGAAAAAAACGTTTTGGACGAAGAGTTAAATAAGCAAAATAACGTGGATGAAAATGTAACAAGGGGGGATACCGGTATCGATGTAAATGTCAGCAACAACCTGAGGACAGAGGTAAGAGATAAAATACCGGATCACAAAAAAGATGACTCGTTTTAATCAGAAATGTAATGTCAGTAGTGTAAAAAAAAACCGGGAGACACAGGGTAGCACAAAGGTCATTGCAACATCTTTACTGTGTGTCTGTCTGTTGGCTTCCTTTTTTATCACGTCTCCTTGCACTTCGCTGGCGAGTCTTGCTGTCCTTTGTCAAGAGATACATTTTTAGGCCTAGTTAGAAAGCAGACCAGAGTGTATCCCACTTCTCTGTAGTAATATGATGTTTACTTTGGGAGATAGCAATATACTGTATTAAAGGAGCAAGGCAAGCACTCTTTTTTTTTTATTTTTTAATTCTAACATTTATTTTTATTTGTTTACACAAGATTGAAGCAGGAGGTCTCTGGAGCTGGACCCCATTCATTTCCTCTGTGGTAGGTGCTGGTAGCTGCTTTGGCTGAGCTACCTGGGGTTTAAAGTTCAAAGCTCCCATCGTCACGCGGGCGAATAGGAAGCTGGACCTGATGACGTCATGGCTTCCTATTGGCCCGCAGGGCGTGGGAGCTTTAAAAAAGCGACCATTACTTAATCCCCGCAGTGCCGGCTAGCTGAGCCGGAGCTGCTAAAAGCAGCTCCTATGGAGGTATGTATCTCTGGGAGCAGGGGTTCCCCGCAGATTAAATGAAAGGGGCTCAGCTCTGGACATCCCCTGCTTCAAACCTGTGTTAAAAAAAAAGGGTTTGGATTGCCGCTTTTAAACATAATCTTGACTAAGAAGGTGAAACATATATATGTGTGTTGTGCATACACAGACATACACTGCCCCTGTATACAATTCTATTTCTAACCCATTTTCTCATCTAGAGAAGGAGGGAGGGGGGGGGGGACTTAATGCAATTTCAAGAAAATTGTCAGGGAGAGAACCTAATTGAGTCCATTTTATTTCGTTTCTTTGTGGTCAGAATTGAGATATGTTCCTTAGCCGTCCTTCCCTGCTGGCAACAATCTAAATGGAATTATGTTTTTTTAAATATATATTAATTGATAAAGTGTTAACCCTTTCAGTGATGGAGGGCAACAGTACATCAATCTTTATATATATATTTACTTTCTTCATTCCGCAGATCAACAGGAACAGAACAGAGCCTTCCCTCTTTTTTGAGGAATTTATTCAGCTGCTAGCACAAACAGAAAATGCACTTGAGGTAACTGCTTTTGATTTTATATGGGGGGGTTGAGATGGCTTGCACTATTTTTCAACTGGCAGAATATGGTCTTGCGTACCTGGTACGTTATGGGCAAATGTTCGTAATCTAGGGGGTGATCGGGGTGATCCCAGAGCAGCCAGTTTGTTAGAAGCCAAAATGGCGCCCCCTCCATAGGCCTACCAGTGATTGGCACAGCAACAATGATGCAGTGAAATTGAATAGTGCCTATGTTAAAGGCTTAGGCCGCGTCCATAATCCGCACGACAGCGCAGAAAAAATGCAGGGGATCTATGGGGCCGGCCATAGTGCGCGCGAGGAAGCGCGACGGAGCAGCAGATTGTTTTCAGCTGACAAAAGATTTTGATTTGGCCGCACGAGGGCCGGGTCACGTGCGCGGTTCAGCCAATGAGGGCGAACCGCTCACATGACATCGCGGCCTCGCCCCCGCCATGCACGCCATACAAATGACAAAGGCCACGGATCGCTCAAGCTACAGGCGCATGCGACGCCAGGCACTCGGTCGTGCTCGCCTACTATGTCCGAGGCCTGATTCGTAACCGAATCATATCCGTTCCAAATCTGCAGCTATCACGGCTGTTACAAACATCGTGATTAGGAAATCACTAGTAGCTGTTTTTCCACTGATACTTCTCCAGACAAGAAAGCTGTTCAAGGATTTCACAATGAGACATTTGAAATGAAAAGTAATATAAGTAGTGCAAAGAAAATCATTAGGCAGGCATAGTAGATAGGACTCGAACCTTTAAAGCAGGCCTGCCCAACTCGTAAAGTGAGAAGGGCCGAACTGCTCCAAGGAAAAACAATTTGGGCCGCACGGGTTAAATCATCATCATCATCATCATCTCTCCTCCACCACCTCTCATCATCATCCTCATATCTCCCCCAGAACCCCTCACTATCAACTTTTACAATACTCCCCATCTATCTCTCATACCCCCATCTCTCCCCCTCACCCACACAATACCCCCCTCCACATCAAACACACAATACCCCCTCCACATCCCCCCAGCCCATTCCATGTCAGCAGCCCCCTCCCCCCCAAGTCAGCATCCCATGTCAGCATCCCCCCCATGTCTCTCTTCCCTCAATGTGACACTCTCCTCCCCTCCCCTAAATGACACTCTCTCCCCCTCCCCTCAATATGACACTCTCCCCCTCCCCTCAATATGACACACTCTCCTCCTCCCCTCAATATGACACTCTTTCCCCCTCCCCTCAATATGACACTCTCCCCCCCCCCTGCAACTCACATCACTCTCTCCCCCCCCTGCACCTCACATCACCCCCCCCTGCACCTCACATGTCAGCAGCCCCCCTCACATGCCCCCAGCCCCCCCTCACATGCCAGCAGCCCACCCCCTCACATGCCAGCAGCCCACCCCCCCTCACATGTCAGCAGCCCACCCCCCCTCACATGTCAGCAGCCCACCCCCCCCCTCACATGTCAGCAGACCACCCCTCCCTCACATGTCAGCAGCCCTCTCTCTCTCTCTCTCTCTCTCTCTCTCTCTCTCTCTCTCTCTCTCTCTCTCTCTCTCTCTCTCTCTCTCTCTCTCTCTCTCTCTCTCTCTCTCTCTCTCTCTCTCTCTCTCTCTCTCTCTCTCTCTCTCTCTCTCTCTCTCTCCTCCCCCCTCTCTCCTCCCCCCTCCCCCCTCCCCCCTCCCCGGTCCTAAGCCCCAGCATGCTCTGACTTCCAACCCCCCCCGGCATCCTGCTATTGAAAAAAAAAATACTCACGGCTGCCGCATCCTCCTCATGCTGCTGCTGCCCCCGCGCACCACAAAACCCGGGGAGGATAAATCGCCGCCATTTAAAAAAAAAAAAAAAAAAATTTATTTTATTAACTGGCGCCCGGTCGGAGTCATCGCGGGCCGCACAGAGAGGCCAGGCGGGCCGTATGTTGTGCAGGCCTGCTTTAAAGGTTCAATCCCACTACGCCAGCCAGAAAACAACCTTTTGTAAAGAATGTAACAGTCTCATTGGCTGCCCAAAATAAAGCCAACCATGCTAATAGCTAGCTATCTTTAGCTGGTTTTATTTTGTGGGCAGACTGGTGAGTAGCCAAGTTGGTCATATTTGTCATGTAGTAAGATAACAAAGGATGGGGGAGCAGCTAGTATGTTATTGATATGTTTCAAACTTTGGAACCGCACAGTTTTGCAATCAGATATAATACTGCCTACTCATTTACTTTTTGAGAAATTCATTCAATTGAAAGTTGAATTTCTTAGGAGCCTCTGTGCCTGTGTACAAACTAACTTTAAAAAAGTATTTTTAAATACATATAATTCCCAGATTTGGTTTAAAAAAATCAATCACCCATAGGTAACCCCTTAAAGCTGCAGACCAAGCAATATCCTACATGTGTGTGTGGGTTTTTTTGTTTTTAATAATAAATCAGTTTTGTACTATAAGAAAATACTTGTAGCATTTTTTTTTTATATAAACAACTCAGAATATTTTTTTTATTTATTATAATGTAACAAGCATTTTGGTGTCTCTATAGCAACCATTTACATAGTCACATCCCCTTCCTCTTCTGAAACAGGCTCTGGCACACCCCTTTTTGAGCCCTGACCTCTCTCTAGCAGTGCACCAATTGTATCTAGTGACTGCCTGGTCACATTATCTTCCCCACAGAACTTTGCATCTTTGGTCCTCTTCTGCTGCACTGACAGCCATTTAATGAACCTCCAAGCCGAATCTTCGCCGATCGATCACAGGAGATAATGGATTGATCAGCAACTTAACTAATTACTTATTGTGTGGATAGTATTGATGCACATATTAAAGGGGGTGGGGGGGGGGAACGTCCGCTTGGACTGCTGCTTTCAACGTGTCTGTATATTTATCTTTATTGATATAGCACCTACAGCTGTACTTAGCACTTTACAAGAGAGACAATACAGTACTGGGAATTATATTACAATAAGTGCAACAAATAGGATCAGACCATAGGAAAGGAAATCCCTGCCCCGAAGAGCTTACAATCTAAGTGGTATGATGGGAATCTTACAGAGACTGCAGGTGCGGGAATAAGTGCAGTAGTTGTCAGTCATTGGTAGGAGTGACTGTGGGTGGGTGACAGTAGCCATTAGTCTAGGCTAATAAAATGCTTCATTTAAGAAGTGAGTTTTAAGGTGAGCCTTGAAGGTGGGGAGAGAAGGTGCTTGGCTTAAACAGAGTATGAGGTAGTTCCACAGGTAAGGGGCAGTGAGGGAAAAAGGTTTAAGGCGAGAGAGCAGTAGAGGTGAAACAGGTGGAATGGAAACAGTTGTGGGTAGAATGCAGGAGACGAGCATGGGCATAGCGAGAGATCAGAGCTGATATGTAGGGAGGAGCAGGTGAGTGGAGAGCCTTGTAGGTAATGAGGAGAACTTTGTAGATGATCCGAAACTTGATGGGAAGCCAGGAGAGGGATTTAAGGAGGAGAGGAGCAGAGACAGCTTTGGGGGAAATTAAAATTATTCTAGCAGCAGAATTTTGGATAGATTGTAAAGGAGAAAGCTGTGAGGGAGGAAGGCTTGTTAGTAGTATATTACAATAATCCAGACGGGTGAGAATAAGGGCATGCATTAGAGTTTTAGCAGTAGCGTGACAGTGGAAAGAGCAGATCTTAGCAATATTACGGAGGAAGGTACGGAGGTACACCAACAGACAGATCAACAGAAGATGAAGACATGTTAGCAACAGAGACCGAAAATGTGCGATGGGAGAGGTATGGTGAGAACCAGGATAGAGCTTTGTTGCAGATACCAAGGGAGTTTAGAATAGGAAGGAGAAGAGGGTGATTGACAGTATCAAATCCAGCAGTGAGATCAAGCAGGATTAGTAGGGGAAAATGGCCATGGCATTTGGCTTCAGGTAGATCATTGGCTTCTTTAGTGAGCACAGTCTCTGCAGAGTGAGCTGTACGAAACCCAGATTGGAAATGGTCCGGGAGAACACAAGACATTTTGAGGCAAGAGGGATACAGTACATGTCACTGGTGTTCATGTTGGTCCTAAGTGGGATTGCACCTTTAAGTGATGTCTTTAAATGTCAACATTGTCTGCCTTCTTTTTAAAGGGCACAAGTGAAAATGCTCTTCATACTGCCCAGCCGACATCCAGAATCCTACAGGGAAACTCTGCAGGAGAACTGTGGCAGGATTTTCTCTCTCTGCCTGATTTAAACGTAAGCCATTTTATTTGTTCTTTACGTGACATTCTGCAGTTCTTTGCACCAATGTTGGTTTTCACAAAGCTTTATATTTCACCCCGTCACGTTTACCTCCATAGCATCCAGCTGTAGCTATTTAGCAGGTACTGTACCTGTTTTTATGTCCTGTACCTAATTAAAGCAGTTGGGAGATGGATCATTTATCTGCTAATGATCACATATTTTGTTGATGATATGATTTCTGCATATAGTACATTGTGTGTGTTGGTGTGCCTTCTTATGTAACCACATATTGGCGAACCAAATAAAGTGTACCTCTTTTTATATGCCAAATGTTAGAGAGCCTGTTATCCTTAGTTAATGTATGCGACAGGAAGAGATAACAGGTATATGTTTTCTACTGAAAATTATCAAGCCCCACAGTATAGAGAAACAAAATTGTAGCTGTGATGGTCCTTGTTTTATGTGAGAAAAAGGAAAAAATAGGTCATATGATGCCTATTATTGGACCAACAATGGTGTATAGTGTACAAGCTTCCGGACCACACAAGGTTCTGCTTCCGGTATAGCAGTTTACGGCAAGTCCGAGATTATATACAGTTTGTAGTGTAATGTTTTACAGTGGGAGTTGGGTGAGCATATGTAATTGATGCACACATGTTAGTAGTTGTGTGAAAAGTGTCAGAGGAGGAATAAGTAATGACTCCTCTTGTAATGCAATGAAACTACATACAAACTAGAGCCGGGATGTTGCCGGAATAAAGAAGATTGAAACATCCACACATATGCATACATAGATAAAAGCATGTGTGTATGTATATATATGTATATATATATATATATATATATGTGTGTGTGTGTATATGTATATATATATATATATATATATATATATAGCCCCTCTTTCCCCCCCCCCCCCCTAATCGCAGATCAGGTCCCCTACGGTGTTCTGGGGTCTGGCTAGATGTCTGTGTGGTGCATACCTGCTGGCAACAGGAGGGCCTGAGTCTCCCGCGATGACATGGGGGATAACAGGAACAGGTTACTGGGGTGGATGCCTTCGTTCTGGTTCAATGGTGCAGCACCTTAATCTATAGTAAGCCTCAGGAATGCGGGTTGGAATCCTTACCACAGAGATTCCCCACAGGGATGAGAGATTCCAGTCTCACACAAGGTTATCTTTAACAGCAGCAGTCTCTTTATTCTCTTGGGCAGCAGCCGACAGGTATAGTTGATGCACAGTCCACTAACTGTTCTCCCTTGTGATGTTCCCTGCCACCACTCTGGACCACAGACATCCAGAGTGGGGCTAGCTCTTCCCTCACCCCCTACGCAGGATGAGAGGTATTTAGTCCACCTCACTAACTATAGCTAGATCAGCTCTACTCATGAGCTGATCACTCCTCTCCTCACTAACTCACTATAACTACTATCAGACTGACAGAACACACTAAATAGGAAATGCACTGCTCTTTTATGATCTCAGCAGGCACCGCCCCTGTGTCTCTTGCTTTGACACAGGGTCAGGTGACCTACCTCCACCATTCAGGGCAAGTGCTTGAAGTGGGGGAAACCCATGATAACTCCTGGCAACCTGCCCTTACCAGGGATTATACCAGGAGCTGGATAGAACTATAGCCCCATTTCTTACCAGGTCCACAGGAAAGCAAATATGCAAATATAACTGTATGCTCATCTGCATGTCTTAGGCAGGTCTGCAACCCCGCCTTTCCCCATTATCACCCAGCATACAGCACTTCCACTGCAGCAAGGGATTCTGGGAAATGACATACAAATGAGCACACAGTGTCACTTTTTGCCTCAATAACCATTTTTAACATGGTTCCCTATAGGCTTAAGCTTGCTGCATGGTCACAGCTTTGAGCACAGCCAGGGTTAAGGTGCATACCCAGAAAACCACCCACAGACAGCTGTTTCGACCTTGATGGGTCTCATCAGTGTGGGGTTGATTTTAACTGGGAATGCAAGAGAGGCTATGGGATAGGCTATACCATAATACTGAGTTAAGTTATGGTGAGTAAAAAAAGTGACAAAAACCCGCCACAGGAAAGCAAATATGCAAATATAACTGTATGCTCATCTGCATGTCTTAGGCAGGTCTGCAACCCCGCCTTTCCCCATTATCACCCAGCATACAGTACTTCCACTGCAGCAAGGGATTCTGAGAAATGACATGCAAATGAGCACAGTGTCACTTTTTGCCTCAATAACCATTTTTAACATGGTTCCCTATAGGCTTAAGCTTGCTGCATGGTCACAGCTTTGAGCACAGCCAGGGTTAAGGTGCATACCCAGAAAACCACCCACAGACAGCTTTTTTTTTTTTTTCCTCACGAGAGGGTACACCCTCTCGCTCATCGGATCCCAGTCCACTTCAGTGGATAGGGAGCTTGCCCTTGGACTGTCCAACCGAAGTCAGACCCGCCCTCAGTGCCCAGTTTCCCTGGAGGTTTCAGCCCGAAAGCCTAGGTCTCCAGGGACATTGATGCCTTCCTCCGTTAGGATTCGGGACATCCGTCTCTTCCTCCCTCTGGCCCGAGGCCCGCAAGGGAGTTCACATCATATCCCCTCTTTCGAGGGTTGTGCGGGTGCACCCCAGCCCCGAAGGGCTGGTTGTTCGAATGCCATCCCCCCTTAGCCCGAAGGCTCAGGGGTTCTGTGGTCCGGGGCCTGGACACCACCTCTCAACGAGCTAGAGGGCCAAATGCTTGCCACAGACCTTTCCTACTGGAGCCCCATGTAGGATAGTACTGCATTTGGTCATAGGTGTGCCGGTCGAGAGGAGCACTCATATCGCCTTGATCTTAGCCAAAAGGCCGAGAAGCAAAACAGACAGCTGTTCGACCTTGATGGGTCTCATCAGTGTGGGGTTGATTTTAACTGGGAATGCAAGAGAGGCTATGGGATAGGCTATACCATAATACTGAGTTAAGTTATGGTGAGTAAAAAAAGTGACAAAAACCCTCCACAGGAAAGCAAATATGCAAATATAACTGTATGCTCATCTGCATGTCTTAGGCAGGTCTGCAACCCCGCCTTTCCCCATTATCACCCAGCATACAGCACTTCCACTGCAGCAAGGGATTCTGGGAAATGACATGCAAATGAGCACACAGTGTCACTTTTTTGCCTCAATAACCACACCACAATAACCACACCAACACTGTGTGCTCATTTGCATGTCATTTCCCAGAATCCCTTGCTGCAGTGGAAGTGCTGTATGCTGGGTGATAATGGGGAAAGGCGGGGTTGCAGACGTGCCTAAGACATGCAGATGAGCATACAGTTATATTTGCATATATATATAACAAAACAAAGATCCCTGTAAGAAGCACACAGGTATATGAGAAAAGTAACAAAGTTTATTATTATCCATAAAAACAGGGGAGAAAATAAAATGGAGAGGGACATATACCTACAATCTGGAGGGAAAGGAACTATAAGGCAAAGGTTTGGCTGTAACAGTGTCTGAAAATCAGAACACAAAATCAAGAACCCAAGGGGGTCTAATGATAAGGGTGTGCATGCACAGTGGGCAGACAAGATGGTAATTGAGCTCAATAAATGCCAAGATACACAACACATGTAACACAACAAAAACATGCAAGCAAAGAGCAATAATATGAAAGAGGCTGGAAGCCAAATCCGGATGAAAATATCATGAGCGGCTATAAGAGTGATAACTCTAACTAAAGCCTACAATTGATAAGCATGAAAATTACAGTCCAAAAGTTGTGCAAGTTCCAAATACATCACCAATGAGCAGAAGTGAAAGTATATCCTGCGGGTGGTCCCTTATACTAGATGAAAGGAATATGAGTCCCCCTGCCAAGCTCCCACTCCTGTGTTTATATATACATATATATAATATATATATATATATATATATACAGTGGTCGACAAATCACCAAAAAATGTACTCGCCACACAAAAAAATCTACTCGCCACCTAGTACCAAACGTGTGCTGCTTGGGCCAATAGGAGCTCGCCACGATGTTAAATCCACTCGCCCGGGGCGAGCAAATGTATAGGTTTGTCGAACACTGTATATATATATATAGATCACCCTCCTACCCACGCCTTTGCTCAACTGATCACCCCTATCCATCGTGCCCATCCCTTTGCTACATATATATACATATAGACCCTGCATTAAAACTAATTCTCATTCGAGACATAGTTTAAAGTAGCTTCATCACAAAGCCTGCTAGTTGGTCTGACTTATTCATTCTGAGTGGTACCCGACCCCGCTGATCTGCAAACTATACTTGTAACTAACGCTGTATTATTGTTACATGCAATTTCAAGTGTACAGTCACACTCATGATCTTCCAATCTTCCAAAATTCATGACATCTTACCAATCTACATGAGGAGAGTGCCCAGGACATGAACTGTTGCCGGGAACATGTATCCCATGCCAGAATAAAAATACCATTATGCGTCTTACTTGCTGTATAATTTCTACACTACTACTTTAAATGAGAAATGATTGGAATGCGAGCACAGCGTATTTTCAAATCTATGATAGCCTATAATGAGTTGTATTCTCTATCCAGGTACTTATAGGTTTATGCAGAGTTCAAAAACCCTGGCAATTCTTTGAAATTCATACTTTGACTTCATATTATAAATATTTCAAATAAACTCAATAAATTACAAGTTCCAGCTCCCTCAGACTTGTACACTATTATTGGTCAACTAGGTTTAGTGGTAAAACCAAACTGTTATCCCTGTGTTAATAGCTCTCATCTAATGACCATTCAACTGAACTGCTGATAAGACATAGTCATATACATGTATATCACACGTTAATGACTAACCCACTTTTCAATGCCAGAAAACAGGTGGTATCCAGGATCGTGACCATGTGATCACTTGGGGTAGCAATAACATGGTCACACCCGTTCCCCCCCCCCCCCCTCTCACCACCCACCGCTCGTCCCTCCCCAGTGAATTGATCAGACGTGGAGGGGGGTCCACTTCCATTACAATCTCATTTGCACTCTGTGTAGTAAGTATTTATAGCAGGGCGTGCCAGCCCTCGTGGCATATAGGCGTTATTAGGTCAGTCTGGGTTAATGTTTGGCATATTATAGTATGGTATTAGCACTTTTGGTTTCATGAGGTCTATGAATGTATATCAATGTATCCACGGTTCAATAAAGCAAATACTGTATTATTGAATAGGAAGCAGTTGTTATATCAACATTGGAGAGGAGAGCTTGATGTTAATGTCCAATTCTTTGTATCTTTACTAGATTGCACTGGAAGATATGCAACCTGTTTCCAACAGCGACAGCGGCATCAATCCCTCTAGCCAGTACAGTGTGGATTTTACAGAGGCGATTAGCCAAGATGTAAGTCTACATGAAGCCATGTTAACATCAAACAATGTTTCCAGGAGAAATGAGGATTTGACCCAAAGACAAGAAAGCTTGCTACAGTTAAATTCAAGCATCAGCCCTGAAGGACCGCTAAGTGTGACCAACCTGACAGCCTTATTTCCATCCATTGACAACAGCACTAGAAACTTAACTAACCATCTTCTTTCTGGACTTGATGAAAACGTGTTTGATGAGATCAATCTAATGTCCTTAGCTCTGGAAGAAGGGTTTGATCCTCTGGAAGTGTCACAGTTATTTGAAGAGCCAGATTCAGACTCTGGACTTTCTTTGAATTCAAGCCATAGCCCAACATCTGTGAGCATTTCTGACTCTTCGTCCATTTCTTTTGGGGAGGACGAAGGAGCAGCAGGCTACAGCAGTGATTCTGAGTCTATATCAACTGACGGTCTAGAAGGAGCTGTTGGGGGCAGTTGGCCAGAACACAATAAATTCTGCCATATTGACTATCAGGAGGACTCAAACTATTATGAGGAGGAGGTCACCGTACATAATGTACATCATAATCACACCTACAATCAATTGCCAGATCACTTGGAACCCAGTCCTGAACATCATTACAGTTGGCCTGCAAAATCTAGCAGATTAAGAAGCCCTTGCGCCAGTAGTATGGATAAAAACCTTAGTCGGGATGAACGTCGTGCAAAGTCCCTAAGGATTCCTTTTTCAGTGGATGAAATTGTTAGCATGCCTGTAGAGATGTTCAATAACATGTTATCCAAGCAGTACCTGACAGAGACCCAGGTTTCCGTCATACGGGACATCAGACGCAGAGGCAAAAACAAAGTAGCGGCTCAGAACTGTCGCAAGCGTAAACTTGACGTCATTCTGAACCTAGAAGATGATGTCTGCCAGCTGAAATCACACAAGGAAAGGCTGCTCAAAGAGCGGGCTCAGTGCAGCAAATCTGTGAGCCACATGAAGCAGAAACTTAATGACTTGTACCGAGATGTTTTCAGCAGACTGAGGGATGAACAGGGCAGGCCAGTTAATCAAAGCCAGTATGCTCTGCACTGCAATAGCGATGGTAGCATCATGGTTGTTCCAAGGAGACTGTTCAAATCAGAACAAAAAAAAGAAAAAAAAGAAAAATGAATCGTTATGAACACTGAGCTCGTTAAAAAGTCATCACTAAAGAAGAAAAAGATGAACTCTTTTTGGAGGTGTGGGTGGCAGTAGGAGCTTAACATATTGTAATTTGTTGGAGGTTATAAACACTGGAGGTCATGAATTATGAGCATGAAAATCAAGAGTAGCTGTAAAAACTCTGGCGTTTGGTCAGATGACAGCTGTATGCGAATTCTTTTATCGTTCCTGTACATAAAACATATGAAACGGTTGCTTTTTCCTTCTAAATACGGCACTAAACATAGCAAGTTGTACTGACCGCCTTTGGTATGGCCACAAATGAATATCTGCACGGTCGTACAATAATATCAAGGCTCATCGGGTTCCTATTTCATGCAGCTTAATTACCCTCTAACAAGTATTAGTATGGTATTTTATAATAAGGCCTAGATAAATTGCTTTGCTGACTTTCATGTAAGATAATGGCAGGGAAGCATTCGCAAATCAAATTGCAGGCCAATTTTCTGGTAAAATTGGAATTTCAAGGCATAGTTATTAGCAAAATGGACATCTGACAAACACGAGGAAGGCATGGCCGCCTGAAAGGGACGAAATACAAAGTGACCTTAGATTTAGTCTGTCGGCACTGGAGCACATCCTGAAATGTAAAATCATAGCTTTACGTTTTGTTTTTCTTTTAGCAAAAATATGTTGTGGTGTTATGTTTTTTTTAATTTATATATGTGGTCTTTTTAAGGGTATAAATTATGCTTTTGTACTTGTTTGTTCTACCCTGTTTTTCTGAAGAGGTCCTGGTGGCTGATCGTGCTTTATCTTTCATTCATATATTTAAGACTATCATTTTAAGCAAACTGGGGTTGCTGATTTTATATATTATTTTTTTTTAAATGTCAATCCTCCAGTGTACATCTCGGTTGGTAGCAGAGTTGTGTTTTTGTTTTGTTTTTTTGGCCAGCAATATACTTGGCACAGAGACTTTCATTTACCGTAATATCAACATCAACTTGCATTTCTATTACAGGTAAAGAATATATCTGCTTTCCACAAATTCAGTTTCATTGTTTTCTAGAATGTATGCTTAGGTATACTTTCCATTTCAGATCTTCTGGTTATTTTAAGGCCTTTGGGGTGTTGCTATATAAAGAAGCATATCAGCGCAGTATTTTTAGTATGTATTAAAGATGGCACATATTCATTACCTGCCCATTTAAATTTGAGATGGGCATATTAACTAGACACATATTAAAATAGGTAAGAGGGCACTCTAAATAACTGAAAGAATATTCCTGGGTATGCTATACTGTATGTTGCACGGGAACAGTCAAACCTAGATAATAGAATAAGCACTCCTTGGGTACAGTATAGTCACACAAAAAATGGCTAAATTAATTGAGATCAATGCTTCACTCCTCATTTGTGATCTTTATGAAGATATCAACCAGTCAATCAATTGACATGGGACCAATAATTCATCTCTTTGGGCATCACGTTAGGCCGTGGGTACAGCATAGTGCTAATCAGTTTACTGCTCATGTTTCATGAAATCTGGGTTGTATACACACCCCACCAGTATTACTAAGACTAATCACGCGTTCTACATCTCAAATGCGGTCTGGTGTCCTTGACACTTTACCTTGTTTAATCAATTGAAATATATTGAAATGGCCAGTTATTAATAAGTTCATTAGGAGCTCAAAAGGTATTGAATTGAGTAGCTTTAAGCTCACGGTGCAGTATTTTTTTCTCTCGATATTTACTGCCTGCTTTAAACAGTATGGGTTATTTCCCTATATAACGCATAAGTTCTACAATGCTGACAAGTGCAATATACTAGCACTGATCACATAACACCTTTTAAGGCACTGATTGTATCACACCGTATGAACTATAAATATATATAGTCATAAATGTAATTAAAAAGAATATTGGACTAAATTAAAATTGTGCTTTCTTTGTGGTAAAGTAAACATTGATTTAGTCCATTTTTGCTAAAATATTTTGAATTTTTTAGGATTGATTTACAATGTTTTGCCTCAAAATGGTTAAATAATGTATTGCAATATCATATATAATGCTTTGCTGGGCTAGCCCTTTAAGGCATGCTCGTAGTTTAAAGAATTAATCAATGCATGTCTTTAAGGTGTGAGGAACTTCTCAGTTACACATGTTTTATTTAAACTTTATTCACAAGTAACCCACTCACTGCAATAAGAGCTAGCCTGGAATCACGTTGAGACCCAAACCATGCCTATCCAACAGAGGCTGAAAATTAACATTTATGCTCCTTCCTGCAGCCTCATAAAACACCAAGACATTGCAGTACATTTAATTGTATGTATGATGTACGCAAACATTCCTTAATAACCACAACTATCGTTGTCACCACACATTTTAATTGTCCCTAATCAGCTGCGGTTCCATCAACACAGCTAATGATATTTAACTTAAAACTATTCAAATTTTGAAAGCGGTAATAACCCACCAAAAGAATGAAATGCAGAAGTTGTGATAGGGTCTTTTTTTTTTTTTTTTTTAAAGTGTATACTGAAGCTGAAATGTTGCCTCTGATTTTCATCCATTTGAGGGTTATTCGGGATTAAGGAAACTATTGCATGGAAACTCCTATTCACGTTGATGGGCGTTTCTGTGCGATGATGCCCCCATCCACACTATCACAGTTTAATGAGTCTCTGGCTCAATCAGAGTTATTTACTAAACCGTGACAGATGTTAGCAGTTATTAATAGATATTCTGTTGATATTAACCATTAATAACAGCTATTGAAAATTAGTGAATAAGCCCTATACTCAATATTTTAGGGACAGGGTGGCTTACTGCTAAGTTTTCAGTATAATAAAAAGTAATGTTCAGAACAAGTGACCAATAAAGGTTCTGTTTATTTGGACTTTTGAGCTTGTTTTTGTGCAACACAGACTCTCAACGAAGACATTTTAACATAAGATATTCCTCTACCAACTAATCTTACATAATTGTTTGACTACAACGAGATTTAGAACATTTGAAGCCATGCTCTCAAACATAAAGGAAAATAAAACAATGTAGAAAAAAAGATAAGAGAAAGAAAGGATAAAGATATATATATCTATATATATATATATATATATATATATATATATCATACATACATACATACATATGTAACCCATATTCCCCCCCCCTCCCCCCAATCGCAGATAGGGTGCAGGTGAGGGGATCTATGTGTATTACCCATTGCAGTGCTTTACCTATTAGGCTCACAGGAGGCCTGAGCCTCCGCCACGGAGAGCCTGGGGCACGTGTAATGATATGGATAACCTCGTACTTGGTGCAGCGCCTCCACCTGCGATGGCTCCCACCAGAGGGAGAGTGGTTCCTCGCAGGACAATTGTATATCACTCCACACACACACAGCATGTAAAACAACCGAATGACTTTACTTGGAGCATATGCAATATAGATCAACAGGTGTCCCTGCCTAGAGGAGACACTATCTACTGCGTCTCACAGGACGCTTTTCCACCTCCACCGGGTGATCCCACCCCATGTCCAGTAACCCCACACAATATGTCCCCCACCCTCAAGTGAGATATGTATGTGTGACTGCGCAGCCACTATGTCCTGTATGAATAGGTGGTATAGTTGGTTCACTTGATGGTTACCTGCCGAGCACTCCAGTGCCCGGGCCTGCCAAGGAACTTCACAAAGGATCCTGATGACCGCTGAATACAGGAACTACCGTCCGGGGAGATCCCACCCGGATGGCTGCTGCAGCAACAGCGAAGGTCTGAGCCCAAACCTCTGGATGGACGCGCAGCGTCCGCTGGGTGCCTAACTGTCTCTGGATAGTAAGGGGCAGGGTCCCTAACCTGGGGCCTGTCCCTGACACAACTCACACTACTGGGTGGCTCAGGGCTACCTGGGCCTCGGGGGCTGCTGGCCTAGTGCAGGGAGTCACTGACTCCTGCACCCTACCTCCTTCCACTAGCTTCTCCTGGCGCCGACTGCCTCTCTCCCCAAAACCCCGCCAAATGTATCCATTCTCCCTGCAGGGCAATCCTCCAGCCCTATTGGCCACTCTGGGGCACCTGGTACCTTCCACCCTTAGCCTCCTGGGAATTGTAGTCCCGTGGAGGCTATTCCTATATTGGGGCTGCATGTGCGATTCCCCTGCGCATGCGCGACGCCCTAATGGCCGCCGCAACTCCCTAGCTTCATCCGCGCATGCGCGATCACGCCGCATGCGCGCGCAACCCCAATGGTGGCCCCCGCTAGCCGGGTGCGCCGCAGAGCCTCCTAAGGCTCGGAACGCTCCCTGCTCCGGCCCCCACCTTTGGAAGCAGCCGGTGGGTCCGTCGCTGGCTCCGGCGGCACCCGCGACCGCGCTGCCACAAAGGAGGGGGGTCTCTAGGAGCCGCAGGGGACCGGGGCTACACATACAAGAAAAGAAAGAGATACGTTTTCTGATGAGCCAAAAGGTAAAGTTGTGTTTGTCCGGACACACGGGAGATGCACGAAACTGTAATAAATGTGATTACGTTTTGAATTTTTATGAATCCAGAAAAATGTATTTTATGGAATGTGTAAACTAATAGGGAGAATGTGCTCAACAGCTCTTGGCCATTAAATAAGACATCACTATGCATACGCATGTAATTTAACCACACATTCAACCAATTAAGGTGGGTAAAAAAGTGACAAAAACCCTCCACTGTATTAGCATACAGCAAATAAAAATATAATTTGTGAGCACATTCACGTCTCAGACAGATCTGCAACCCTGCTTTTTGCCATTATCTCCTAGCATACAATGCTTCCACTGCAGCTATGGATTCTGGGAAATGACATGCAAATGAGCACACAGTGTCACCTTCTGCTTCAAATCCATTTTAACATGGACCCCCCACACCCTCTAAGTTAATGCCTGCCGCATTACACATCTTGGGTTAAAGAAGTACATCCCCAGTAAACCTTTTGAGTCTTATTAGTCTAAGGCTGTTTATACTGGCTTTGCCATATGAAGCTGGAATAGGTTTCAACCACACATTAAATAAGTTATGGTGGGAATTCCTGGCTGCAGCCGAAGCACTGTATGCTAGGAGATAATGGTGCAACGCTGTGTTGCAGACCTCTCTGAGGCGTGAATGTGCTCACAAGTGCTATTTTTATTTCATTTCCAATCATAATCAAGTAAAAACATTACTTTATTTGTATTACTCAAGTGTTCCATACAAACTCTACTAAATTGAAATTCTTGAAATGATGTGTAAAAATCTGCATCTACTTTCCCCATCAAGCATCCTCTCCATTTCTATATCTTGCTCTGCCATGTCTATATCTTCTTTTCCATATTCATGTTTCATCCTTCACATTTGTACTGTATCTGTCTCTCAGCCATATATTAGCTAGTACTGCTAGATAAAAAGGCTCTTGAATGGTAACCATTTACCCCAATTTTTTTTCGAGATATTTAAAATAAAATTACGAGGGAAACTTTCAAAAACGTTTTCAGAAAAGCTAAGGAAATGTATGCACTTTAAAAAATATATATCTTTATAAATACTGTTTCAGTAGCTCTCTAGATGAAATGGTCGTTTAATTGATGTATATCAGAAGCATTACTTCCAACTAGAGAAAAAGCAGCAGCGATCCCGACTCCCAACAAACAAGAGCAGACATCCGTGGGGGATGTAGTTAGCGTGCAGTCCCTCGTAATAACCAAGATCAGTAACATAATTAAGGAGTTAAATGTGAGTTGCATATATATATATATATATATATATATATATATATATATATATATATATATATATATATAGCAAATGGAAATTCAAATTGTTCAAAAAAAAGGTTGGACATCTTTTTAGATGGGAAAGGTATACAGGGATATACCAAATAAGTAAACGTGGGAAGGATGTTGATCCAGGGATTAATCCGATTGCCAATTCTTTGAGTCAGGAAGGAATTTATTTTTTCCCTTATGAGATATCATTGGATGATATGACTCTGGGGTTTTTTGTTTGCCTTCCTCTGGATCAATAAGTAAGTATAGGTATAGGATAAAGCAGGGCTGCACAACATACGGCCCGCCTGGCCTCTCTGTGCAGCCCGCAATGACTCCGGCCGGGCGACAAATGAATTAATTTAAAAAAAAAAAAAAAAAAAGTTTAAAAAAATGGCGCCGATTCATTGCGGTCCCGGCGCGCATGCGCTAGGCCCGCTCCCCCCCGCCCCCCCCTTCCCTGCTCCCAACGTGGGGCGGAAGGGGAAGCAACTCTCAGCTCCTCTGCGGGCCCGCTCCCCCCCCCCTGCTCCCAACGTGGGGCGGAAGGGGAAGCAACACGCAGCTCCTCTGCGGGCCCGCTCCCCCCCCCTGCCCCCCCCCCCCTACTCCCAACGTGGGGCGGAGGGGGAAGTAATAATTAAATAATTCAGCTCCTCCAGCGGCCTGCTTCTCACCGCTTCCCTCCGCGGCCAGCTTCTCGCGTCCCCCACGAGCTCACCTCCTGTGCCCTCCTCCCCCCCTCCCCCCCAGCCCGCGCCCCCAAGCCCACCTCCCGTCCCGGGCAGCTGCCGCAGGGATATCGGGGGCAGGAGGAGCAAGCGTCCGGCGGCAACCTGCACCCACCCGGTCAAGGTAAGTCACTGTCACTGTTAGTCACTGTCTCCCACCCACCCAGTCACTGTCACCCACCCAGTCACTGTCACCCACTCAGTCACTGTCACCCACTCAGTCACTGTCACCCACCCACCCAGTCACTGTCTCCCACCCACCCAGTCACTTGTCACCCTGTCACCCACCCAGTCACTGTCTCCCACCCACCCAGTCACTGTCTCCCACCCACCCAGTCACTGTCTCCCACCCACCCAGTCACTGTCACCCACCCAGTCACTGTCACCCACCCACCCAGTCACTGTCTCCCACCCACCCAGTCACTTGTCACCCTGTCACCCACCCAGTCACTGTCTCCCACCCACCCAGTCACTGTCTCCCACCCACCCAGTCACTGTCTCCCACCCACCCAGTCACTGTCACCCACTCAGTCACTGTCACCCACCCACCCAGTCACTGTCTCCCACCCACCCAGTCACTTGTCACCCTGTCACCCACCCAGTCACTTGTCACCCTGTCACCCACCCAGTCACTGTCTCCCACCCACCCAGTCACTGTCTCCCACCCACCCAGTCACTGTCTCCCACCCACCCAGTCACTGTCACCCACTCAGTCACTGTCACCCACCCACCCAGTCACTGTCTCCCACCCACCCAGTCACTTGTCACCCTGTCACCCACCCAGTCACTTGTCACCCTGTCACCCACCCAGTCACTGTCTCCCACCCACCCAGTCACTGTCTCCCACCCACCCAGTCACTGTCTCCCACCCACCCAGTCACTGTCACCCACCCAGTCACTGTCTCCCACCCACCCAGTCACCCTGTCACCCAGTCACTGTCACCCTGTCACCCACCCAGTCACTGTCACCCACCCACCCAGTCACTGTCACCCACCCAGTCACTGTCACCCACCCAGTCACTGTCACCCACCCACCCAGTCACTGTCACCCACCCACCCAGTCACTGTGTCCCACCCAGTCACTGTGTCCCACCCAGTCACTGTCACCCACCCAGTCACTGTCACCCACCCACCCAGTCACTGTCACCCAACCACCCAGTCACTGTGTCCCACCCAGTCACTGTGTCCCACTCAGTCACTGTGTCCCACCCAGTCACTGTCACCCACCCACCCACTGTCACCCACCCACCCACTGTCACCCACCCACCCAGTCACTGTTACCCACCCAGTCACTGTCACCCACCCAGTCACTGTCACCCACCCACCCAGTCACTGTCAAAGTCAATGTGTCCCATCCACCCAGTCACTGTGTCCCACCCAGTCACTGTGTCCCACCCAGTCACTGTGTCCCACCCACCCAGTCACTGTCTCCCACCCACCCAGTCACTGTCTCCCACCCAGTCACTGTCACCCACCCAGTCATGTCACTGTCACCCACCCAGTCACTGTCACCCACCCAGTCACTGTCAAGTCACTGTGTCCCACCCACCCAGTCACTGTGTCCCACCCAGTCACTGTGTCCCACCCAGTCACTGTCACCCAGTCACTGTCACCCACCCAAGGGGGGAGAGTGATGTGAGGTGCAAGGGGGGAGAGTGATGTGAGGTGCAAGGGGGGAGAGTGATGTGAGGTGCAAGGGGGGAGAGTGATGTGAGGTGCAAGAGGGGAGAGGGATGTGAGGTGCAAGAGGGGAGAGGGATGTGAGGTGCAAGGGGGAGAGGGATGTGAGGTGCAAGGGGGGAGAGGGATGTGAGGTGCAAGGGGGGAGAGGGATGTGAGGTGCAAGGGGGGAGAGGGATGTGAGGTGCAAGGGGGGAGAGGGATGTGAGGTGCAAGGGGGAGAGTGATGTGAGGTGCAAGGGGGGGAGAGGGATGTGAGGTGCAAGGGGGAGAGGGATGTGAGGTGCAAGGGGGGAGAGGGATGTGAGGTGCAAGGGGGAGAGGGATGTGAGCTGCAGGGGGGGAGAGGGATGTGAGCTGCAGGGGGGAGAGGGATGTGAGCTGCAGGATGGGTGGGATGTGAGCTGCAGGGGGGGTGGGATGTGTGTGGTGTGCAGGGGGGTATTGTGTGTTTGATGTGGAGGGGGGTATTGTGTGTGGGTGAGGGGGAGAGATGGGGGTATGAGAGATAGACGGAGAGTATCGCAAAGGTTGATAGTGTTGGGTTCTGGGGGAGATATGAGGATGATGATGATAGGTGCTGGAGGAGAGATGATGATGATGATGATGATGATTTTACCCGTGCGGCCCAATTTTTTTTTCCTTGGAGCAGTTCGGCCCTTCGCACTTTACGAGTTGTGCAGGCCTGGGATAAAGTATCTGTTGTCTAAATTTAGCATAGGTTGAACTTGATGGACATACGTCTTTTTTTCAACCTCATCTACTATGTAACTATGAAATATTACTGTATCTGTGCTTCCACTGCAGCAAGGGATTCTGGGAAGTGATATGCAAATGAGCACACAGTGCCACTTTTTGCTTCAAAACCATATACCATGGTCCCCTAAAGCTTATGCTTGCTGCATTTCACAGCTTTTCAGCACAGCCTGGGTTAAGATGCATAGCCAGTAACAGTAAACCCACCCACAGACAGCCATTTTGACCTTAGTGGGTATCCTCATTGTGGGGTTGGTTATACTGGTTTGCAAAATGAAGCTTAGGATAGGTTTCACCGCACTTAGTTAAGTTATGGTGGGTAAAAAAAAGTGACAACGGTTTTTTTTCAACCACCATAACATATATATATATATATATATATATATATATATATATATATATATATATATATATATATATATATATATATATATATATATATATATATATATTACAGTGGTTGACAAATCACCAAAAAATCTACTCTCCACCTAGTACCAAACGTGTGCTGCTTGGGCCAATATTTACTCGCCCGGGGGTTAAATCCACTCGCCCGGGGCGAGCAAATGTATAGGTTTGTCGAACACTGTATATATATATATATATATATATATATATATATATATATATATATATATATGACACACACACAAAAAGGCAGTTGCTCACACTATATAAATAAGTGGTTAAGCCAGACCCAAAAATTAACACAGAGAATCCTGAGAAAAAAACAATTTCTAAACAGGATAGCCTGTGACTAAATAACTAGGGAAACACTGGTGGTGCTGGGGGAAAGAGAAATAAATATAACACACAAAAAGACTGAGACAATCCCCAAAATAGCACTCTAAATATACCACAGAATAACTAATCTAATATAAAGAAAAAAGACTTGGATTCTAAGTCAAAATAGAAAAAGGAAATGATTTTAATAACGAGCAATAAGACACACTAACATTAAAAACATAAACACACTGTAGGCAGCATAACAAAAATAAAAAAGCTGTGACTAGAAAAATAATGCATTTAATATCGCTGAAAGTAAAACCAAGAGTTTAAATGTATCAAATAATATACCCTCTCAAAAATATGAGGTGATACAAATGAGCTAAAGGATTACAACACCCCCTAAGGATCCTAGCTACAAATAATATAACTAAACCCAAAAGAAAAAATAATTACGTATATACAATGAATAAACTTATATACACAATAGTGAACATAAGAAAAAATAATATATCTTAAACCAAGGGGGAGACACAGGGGAAAATAAGATGAAAAGTACTCAAACCCTGTGCAGCAATAATCAAAAATAATAAAAATATCAAAAAACATAAGTGCAAAACATTCCTGTGGATTCTGACAAAAAGGCAAAACACATGGCTATATAGGATGAAAAATAAAGCCAGTACTGGATGCTCAATCAAACCAGCATTTGCCTACATCCCACAAAGGGGAAAGGACTCAGAGAAGCAGAGAAAGTGATACTCAGCTGTCCATAATAGTGTATGAGTCAGTCCAAGGGAGAGTAATTCCAACATAGATTGCAGTCTCTCATATCGTCCACAGGAGTTGCATCATGAAGCAAAGGTCACGCTGTAGAAATCATGCATACTGCCGTCAGTGAACACTCTACGCGTTTCAGCCAAGGGGGCCTTCTTCCCGGAGTAAAAGAATCCACAGGAATGTTTTGCACTCATGTTTTTTGATATTTTTATTATTTTTGATTATTGCTGCACAGGGTTTGAGTACTTTTCATCTTATTTTCCCCTGTGTCTCCCCCTTGGTTTAAGATACATTATTTTTTCTTATGTTCACTATTGTGTATATAAGTTTATTCATTGTATATACTTAATTATTTTTTCTTTTGGGTTTAGTTATATTATTTGTAGCTAGGATCCTTAGGGGGTGTTGTAATCCTTTAGCTCATTTGTATCACCTCATATTTTTGAGAGGGTATATTATTTGATACATTTAAGCTCTTGATTTTACTTTCAGCGATATTAAATGCATTATTTTTCTAGTCACAGCTTTTTTATTTTTGTTATGCTGCCTACAGTGTGTTTATGTTTTTAATGTTAGTGTGTCTTATTGCTCGTTATTTAAATCTTTCCTTTTTCTATTTTGACTTAGAATCCAAGTCTTTTTTCTTTATATTAGATTAGTTATTCTGTGGTATATTTAGAGTGCTATTTTGGGGATTGTCTCAGTCTTTTTGTGTGTTATATATATATATATAACACAAAAAGAAGCGCAAGCTCCATAGCATAAATCTGGTATATGCAAGGGATTTAATAAAAGGAGAGCAGCCCAATCGAAAGGACAAGCACTTACAAGAGGGTAGAAGATATAGAGTAAATACTCAAAGCTAGAATGGTCATCACATGGGAGCGGGAGAACTGGGAGCAGGTATCAGGTACAAGAGGACCATATCACTATGATTGTCTGCTTCTGCCAGCTGAAAGGTGTCTTTGCTGGCTGTAGCAGTCCCATGACCTCACGGTGTGCAGCCTGGAGTAAATCAGCTGGATGTTCAGCTCACAAGATGTGAAAAAGTAAGAGCACAACCAGAGGTATCCAAAAAAGTAGATAATTAGAAGAAAAGTGCGTTTTCCATACAATTATTGTTTATTGGTCATAATAGAAAAAAATAGCAAGGCATTGCCCTACCAACGCGTTTCACGCTACACAGCGCTTTCTCAAGGTATACATATATTATCATCACCAATATATAGGTAAAAAATAAAGTAATTTACCAATCCTAAAACATAACTGGGATCCACCCCTCGGCGTGCCAATTAGCATCTGGTGTGTTGCGATGACGTGATCGCGATTCCATGAGAACAAGCCCCGCCCCATACATCTAATCCAGAGCAACAGCAGGCAAAAGCCTGAGTGGTTCGCGCTTGCGCGATACTTAACTGCTGGCATGCCTGCTGTTGAAACAATGGAGAATGCCCATAGGGGGGGCGAGTAGTTCAGGAACGCGCTTATTCACGCCCACATCTGACTCGATAAGTGCCATAATGATGCGCGCGTGCTCCTGTGCCAACAAGCAAAACCCCGTCCAGGTGTTGTGTGTAGACAAACGATGAATGAGTATCAGGGGAGTACGCACTCGCACAATGATTACCCCTATTACTCGCATCTTTATGCAAAGTAAACACAGCCCAGGGCAGGGGAACAAGATGAAAAGCTGAGGCACACGCGCACTAGAACGAGACCCATCATTTGCATGTATGTGGTGGCCCATTAAGGAAAATATATTACAATAAAAATAAAAAAAAACTCCAACTTCTATTTTTGGTCTATAGTCTTATGTTTGTGTGCACCTATCATAGATATATATATATATATATATATATATATATATATATATATATATATATATATATATATATACTGTATATATATATATATATATATATACTGTATATATATATATATATATATATATATATATCAGAGAAAATGTTTTAGGGAAACAGTAGTTAGTTAGTCTGTAAACATGCTGCCATTTGTGAGTGTGTAAGCTACTTCCTTAAGTGACGTTACGTTGTTTATAGAAGAACCGTGAGCCAGGAAATATATCAGAAAATAGATTTATATTTGGGGGTATCACCAACTTACTACACCCTGGCCAAAGTTAGCATATAATCATAAAGTAAATAATCAGGCACAAGAGAGGAGAGAAAATGCCTGGTGAAGGTGCTTTTTTTTTTAACCAAGATGTTGGTTCCTGTGATTAAATAAAGACTCTTTTTGCATTTTCCATATTATACTGTGCCTGAATATCTTACACTATGTTAAGTTGTTTGAACAGGACCTCCCCTTTCACAGTACCCTGCTGCCTTCATCAGCTTATTTCTATGACATTCTTGTTTTCAGATACCAGTTTCAAAACAATGCTTATCATTTCCAAAGAAATGGGACTGCCCTTTTAAGGGAGCTGTCACGATGACATCAACTTTTATCAACACATTTATATTTCTGGGTACTTGATTGAACAGAACAAGTTGCAAAACAAATTGTGATTTATTTCCTTAATAGACAAACACACGACATCTGCAGAATACACTTAAAACCACACTCACTGGGATCATGAAACAAAATAAATTGTCCTTGGAACGAAAGAAATGGTCCTTTGCTTGCCAGTGCAAGAAATGCAGCCTTGGTTTTAAAAGTCCTGTGGTTGTTAACCCCTTCACTCCTGGACTGGTTGCTGCGGTACTGGAACAAAGTCTTGCATCTTTACATCATGGATTAACATTCAGGAATTGTATTGTATTGTATTGTATGTCTTTATTTATATAGCGCCATTAATGTACATAGCGCTTCACAGCAGTAATACATGTGGTAATCCAATAAATAACAGATAATATAAATAACAGATCATGGGAATAAGTGCTTTAGACATTAAGGAAGAGGAGTCCCTGCTCCGAGGAGCTTACAGTCTAATTGGTAGGTAGGGAGAACGTACAGAGACAGTAGGAGGGAGTTCTGGTAAGTGCATCTGCAGGGGGCCAAGCTTTATGTGCCATGTGTTCAGAATAGCCACAGTCCTATTCATATGCTTCTTTAAGCAAGTGTGTCTTAAGGTGGGTCTTAAAGGTGGATAGAGAGGGTGCTAGTCGGGTACTGAGGGGAAGGGCATTCCAGAGGTGAGGGGCAGTCAATGAAAAAGGTTTAAGGCGGGAGAGGGCTTTAGATACAAAGGGGGTAGAAAGAAGACATCCTTGAGAAGAACGCAAGAGTCTGGATGGTGCATAACGAGAAATTAGGGCTGAGATGTAAGGAGGAGCAGAAGAGTGTAAAGCTTTAAAAGTGAGGAGAAGAATGGAGTGTGAGATGCGGGATTTGATCGGAAGCCAGGAGAGGGATTTCATGAGGGGAGATGCTGAGACAGATCTAGGAAAGAGTAGAGTGATTCTGGCAGCAGCGTTAAGGATAGATTGTAGGGGAGACAGGTGAGAGGCAGGAAGGCCGGACAGCAGGAGGTTACAGTAATCAAGACGGGAGAGAATGAGGGCCTGAGTCAGAGTTTTAGCAGTCGAGCAACAGAGGAAAGGGCGTATCTTTGTTATATTGCGGAGGAAAAAGCGACAGGTTTTAGAAATGTTTTGAATGTGAGGGGCAAATGTGAGAGAGGAGTCGAGTGTGACCCCTAGGCAGCGTGCTTGGGCTACTGGGTGAATGATCGTAGTTCCAACAGTAATGTGGAAGGAGGTAGTAGGGCCAGGTTTGGGAGGAAGTATGACGAGCTCTGTTTTAGCCATGTTGAGTTTAAGGCGGCGGAGGGCCATCCAGGATGATATAGCAGAGAAACATTCAGAAACTTTGGTTTGTACAGTAGGTGTAAGGTCGGGTGTTGAGAAATATATTTGTGTGTCGTCAGCATAGAGGTGATAATTAAACCCAAAAGATGTTATTAGGTCACCTAGAGAGAGTGTATACAGAGAAAAGAGAAGAGGTCCCAGGACAGAGCCCTGGGGTACCCCCACAGAGAGATCAATAGAGGAGGAGGAGGTATTAGCAGAAGAGACACTGAAAGTACGATGGGAGAGGTAGGATGAGATCCAGGATAGAGCTTTGTTCCGAATGCCAAGAGTATGGAGAATGTGAAGGAGAAGAGGGTGGTCCACGGTGTCAAATGCTGCAGAGAGGTCGAGTAATATGAGCAGAGTGTAATGACCTCTGTCTTTGGCAGCATGGAGGTCGTCAGTTATTTTAGTGAGGGCTGTTTCCGTGGAGTGAGCAGTACGGAAGCCAGATTGTAGAGGGTCTAGGAGAGAATAGGTGTTGAGAAAATGGAGCAAGCGAGCGAATACAAGACGTTCAAGGAGTTTAGAGGCAAAAGGCAGGAGGGAGACAGGCCGATAGTTAGAAAGACAGGTAGGGTCAAGCTTGCTGTTTTTGAGTAATGGTATGACTGTTGCATGTTTGAAGGAGGATGGAAAGGTTCCAGAGCAGAGGGAGGAGTTAAAAATGTGCGTGAGCGTAGGGATTATAGTAGGAGCAAGAGGTTTTAGGAGATGGGAGGGAATGGGGTCAAGAGGGCAAGTGGTAGAGGGAGAAGAGGCGATCAACAGCGACACATCCTCCTCTGAGACAGTGGAAAAAGAGTCAAGGAAGGCAGGAGGAGAGTTAGGAAGAGGTGTAGGATGGGAGGAAGAAACAGAGGGGATGTTCTGACGTATGGATTCCACCTTTTCCTTAAAATAGTCAGCAAAGTCCTGAGCGGAGATGGAGGAAGGAGAGGCAGCGGAGGGTGGTTTGAGTAGAGTATCAAAGACAGAGAACAGTCGGCGTGGGTTAGACTTGTGCATGTTGATTAGTGAAGAAAAGTAGGCTTGTTTAGCTTGCGAGAGGGCAGAGTTGAAACAGGATAGCATAAATTTGTAGTGAAGGAAGTCTGCGAGAGTATGAGATTTCCTCCAGAGGCGTTCAGAGGAACGAGTGGAGGAACGCAGCATGCGCGTGGGAATTTAACCAGGGTCTAGGGTTAAAAGGGCGAGTGCGGCAGAGAGAAAGCGGGGCATGTAGATCAAGAGAGGAGGACAAGGCAGAGTTGTAGTTCCTGACCAGTTTGTCAGGGTCTGTAGCAGATCTGAGAGAGGAGAGGGAGGAGTGTAACGTGGACTCAAAGTCAGGTAAGTGAATAGAGCGCAGGTTTCTGCAGAACCGGGGTGTAGATGGAGGTGGAGAAGTTGAGAAGCGAGATAGAGAGAATGAGATGAGGTGATGGTCAGAGAGAGGAAAAGGGGAAATGGAGAAATCAGAGAGAGAGAAATTTTTGGTGAAAACCAGGTCTAAGTAGTGGCCATCCTTGTGGGTGCTGGCTGCAGTCCACTGTTGAAGGCCAAAAGAAGAGGTTAGAGAAAGAAAGCGGGAAGCCCAAGGGAGAGAGGGGTCATCAATGTGGCAATTGAAGTCCCCAAGGAGAAGAACAGGGGAGTCTGAGGAGAGGAAGAAAGAGAGCCAGGATTCAAAGTGAGAGAGAAAGGCAGAAGGGGGATGAGTAGAGGTAGGTGGGCGATAGATGACCGCCACATGAACAGGGAGAGGAGAGAAAATCTGGACAGTGTGAGCCTCAAAGGAGGGAAAAGCAAGAGAGGGAGGAATAGGAAGGGTTCTGTAACGGCAGAGAGAGGAGAGCAGGAGCCCCACACCTCCACCCCTGCCATCAAGGCGCGGAGTGTGGGAGAAGGAAAGGCCACCATAAGAGAGGGCAGCTTCCAGAGCAGAGTCAGACTGAGTGAGCCAGGTCTCAGTTATAGCAAAGAGAAGCAGGCAGTGAGAGAGAAAGAAGTCATGCACAGAGAGGAACTTGTTAGAGAGGGAGCGAGCATTCCAAAGGGCACAGGAGAAAGGGAGAGAGGAGGGAGGGTGGCAGGGGATGGGTATGAGGTTGGAGGGGTTAACACCAGAAGGAGTAGAAGTTGTATGTGGGAGGCGAGGACGAGAGCAAGTAGAAATAAGGCAGGGACCAGGATTGGGAGAGATATCCCCAGAAGCAAGGAGGAGAAGCATGGATAGAAAGAGGATGTGTGAGGATGATTTGTAGGGGTGTGTTTTAGTGCAGGAGGTATAGCTGTGTGGTGACAGAGGACGCAGGTAAGAAAGGAGTTCATGTGAACTGAGAAGTGGGGAAGAAAGGAGAGATGGAGATATATGAATAGAGTTAGAGACATAAGGAGACTGGTGGAAGGAAGTGCATAATTTGAGAATAAGTGCGGTTGCAGCAAATATAAAAAATAAAGGCGGCATCACAGCAATAGTTAAGTGTTGAGATGTGCAGTCTTAGATAGATGATATCCTCTTTCCAACGTAGATCAAAAGCAGGAATCAGAAGCAGTAGGTGATGTCCACTTTCCACTTCTTTTTGAACTTCCTTTTTAAACTTCATAAATACTTGAAACATATATACTTAAAAGCATATCTGCTTAAAAGCATGGCTGCTATCACATTGGGAAATACCTGGGAAGCCACAGTTATAGACTGGCCAAAGCTATCTTTAACATGTGGATCCAATACCCTCGTGGGAACAAAAAAAACCACGAATAGCCAAGTGACCCACAGTTCATAAGACCGGTCAAAAGGGCTGTCCGGTGGGCAAGGCGCATGGGTCAGGTTGACGCCCATGCCACTTAGCATACCTGGGCTACACCCATTTCTTGGGGCCACTGTGTCTGGTCTCTGACTTAGAGGTGTCACTAGCCTGACATCTGCTGTACATCAGTATGCCAGTATTGTATACATTATGGGCCTCTGGGTATTGTCATAATTGACACTCTTTTAGACAGGGGGACTCTAAATCTGTGGGAGCCTTTTGAGGCTCCATCATAAAAATAATTACAACCCTTTCAGGCTTGGTCATAAAAATAGCGAAGCTCATTCATCCATATCACAGCTGGATGTCCAAGTAATTCCTGCTTAGACTTACAATAAAATACCTCCTGCCTTACATTTAAGATCTTCTATCATGTGTTGGTTAGAGGGTATGGCAAGCAATGCATCTCGTCTTTTACCCTCGCAGACAGGGAATGGCCTGCACATGGGGAATAAAAATGGCGGGGACAGGGCAACAACAGTAATGCATGGCAAATCAGGTATTAACCCTTTCCTCCCTGTCACACCTCCCCTACTCAAGATGCAGGGACTGCCCTGACCACCCCGTCCGGTGGCTGGGCTGACCTGCCAGCTCTTGAAGTTAGTAAGTCCTGAGGGCTGTCCTGGTGGGAACGGCCATCAGCATTACCATGCTCACTTCCCTTCTTGTGCTGGATGGTGAAGTTCCACTCCTGTAAGGCAAGACTCCAGCGCAAAAGTTTAGCATTTTCCCCAGACACCCTCTGTAACCAACTCAAAGGATTGTGGTCAGTTATTACTGTGAAATGTCTGCCATACAAATAAGGCTGTAATTTCTTTAGAGCCCACACTATGGCCAGACACTCCTTCTCAATGGTGGCATATGCCACCTCTCTGGGCAGCAGTTTGCGGCTTAGATATACTACTGGGTGCTCATCGCCCTTCTCCCCCACTTGGCTGAGTACAGCTCCAATGCCAAAGTCTGAGGCATCAGTCTGCACCAGGAACTTTTTTGCATATTCTGAAGCAGCAAGTATAGGAGCGCTGGCTAGTGCAGTCTTTAATGCCTGAAACGAGACCTCACAGGCAGGAGACCAGACTACCAGCACAGACTGTCGCTTCTGGGTCAAGTCAGTCAGGGGTTTGGCAATGGCGCTATACTGAGGGACAAACTTTCTGTAGTAGCCTGCAGTGCCTAGGAAAGCCATGACTTGCTTCTTGGTTTTGGGAATGGGCCACTGCACTATAGCTTCCACCTTAGCTGGTTCTGGCTTAAGATGCCCGCCACCCACTCTGTGCCCTAGGTACAATACCTCTGCCATCCCTACTAAGCAGTTGGTGGGTTTCAACGTGAGTCCCGCTTCCCTAATCCTGGCTAGCACCGCAGCTACATGCACTAAGTGTGAGTCCCACGAATTACTAAAGACAGCAATGTCCTCCAGGTATGCCCTTGCAAACCCTTGCATACGCTCCAGCAAGTGATTGACCAGGCGTTGAAAGGTAGCTGGTGCATTTTTCATCCCGAATGGCATCACTAGAAATTCATAGAGGCCACTTGGGGTAATAAATGCAGACTTCTCTCTAGCCTCCTGGGTCAAAGGGATCTGCCAGTACCCTTTACTGAGATCCATAGTCGTCAGATACCTTGCCCCCACGAGTTCATCTAACAACTCATCCATGCGGGGCATGGGGTAGGCATCTGACACCGTGCCCGCATTGAGCTGCCGGTAGTCCACACAGAACCGGGTGGTTCCGTCCTTCTTAGGCACCAGGACTACCGGACAAGCCCAAGGGCTCTGGGATGGTACAATTACCCCTGGGGACAGCATCTCTTCTACCTCCCTCTCTATACTGCCCTTCACCTCTGCTGACACTCTATAAGCGTGCTTATGCAGAGGTCTCAGATCCCCTGTCAGCACTGGGTGTTCTGCAATGTGTGTCTTCCCTGGCTTGTCTGAAAACAGGGCCCTATACTTCTCTAGCATAGCCCTGGCATCTGCTCTCTGCCTGACACTCAGCTGAGCCCCTGTCTCAACCTGCTCTATGGTACCTCCCTGCCTAGTCTCCCCCAGGAGATCAGGCAGAGCATTGCTCGCCGGATCCCCCATCGGTGGGCTGCAAATGGCCAGCACCGACGCCACACTCGGTGCTATGTACTCCTTCAGCATGTTGATGTGATAAGTCTTATTTCTCCCTGTCTCAGCATCTACCTGTACAACATAGTTGCACTCGTTCATCTTTCGCAGTACCGGATATGGTCCCGACCAGGCAGCCATTAATTTGTTCTCCCGAATGGGCTTGAGAACAAGTACCTGCTGTCCTGGGATGAACTCTCTGCTACGGGCATTCTGATCATAACAAGTCTTCTGCTTGGTCTGAGCAGCCCTAAGGTTGTCCTGTGCCAACCCCATGAGCATCTCTAACCGTTCTCTGAGATCTATTACATACTGAAGCACAGAAGCATCAGTAGTGGTAGTCTCCCCTTCCCATCCCTCATGGAATAGGTCCAGAGGTCCACGTACCTTGCGACCATATAGCAGCTCAAAGGGAGAGAAGCCTGTGGCTTCTTTCTGCACCTCTCGGTACGCAAACAGCAAATGCTGCAGGTGAATCTCCCAGTCTTTTCTTTCTGCCTCTATAAATGTTCGCAGTATCTGCTTCAGGGTAACATTGAACCTCTCACATAGTCCATTGGTTTGGGGGTGGTAAGGGGTAGTGCGCTGGTGCTTCACCCTGCACGCCTCCCATTGACACTGGAGCCATTCACTCATAAACTGCGACCCCTGATCGGTTAGGATCTCACTAGGGAAACCTACCCTAGAAAAAATGGCTAACAGAGCTTTAGCTACTGCCCTAGCATCAATACTGGCAAGCGCTACCGCCTCAGGGTACCGGGTGGCAAAATCCACCACCGTGAGAATGTAGCGCTTTCCTGACCAACTGGGAACCATGAGATGTCTCACAAGGTCCATAGCTACCTGCTGAAAGGGTTCCCCTATTACCGGTAACGGGTTCAGGGGTGCCTTCACACGGTCACCCGCCTTACCTACTCGCTGGCAGGCATCACAGGATCGGCAGAACTCTGCCACCTCACTGGATGCCCCCGGCCAGTATTAACGCTGCAACAGCCGGGCTCGCGTCCTAGCGACTCCTGATGCCTTGCTAGTGGAATGGAGTGGGCTACCTGCAACAACTGCTGCCTATATTCCCGGGGTAATACCAGCTGTCTCTTCCCCGTCCATACCTCATCTAACCCGGTGGTCCCTTGCTCTCTGTATAGGAGCCCGCGGTGCCACAAGAAGTAATCAGACCCCTTGCTTGGCTTAGACTCGGACGCCCGCAGTCTCATGCCCTCCAAGCTAGGATCAGATCGCACTGCATCCCTAAACTGGGCACCTAACTCTGGCCACCCCCCGGTCACATCTGAGTCAGGGGGACAGGGAACAGGTACAGGGAACAGTAAGTCAGTGTCAGAAAGCGACTGAGTCTGGCTTACCTGTCTGGTCTCTGCAGACTACTGGAACTGTAGGTCCCAAATGCAGGGGGACAGGGGCTAGTTCTGCTGCGATCCTTGCTGACTGGCTCCTGGTGATCGCTGCAACAGGTGCCAGCTCAGTGGTAAAAACACAGGTAACGTGTCCTAGGTTGTTACCCAGCAAGACCTCAGCATCTAACCCAGGCAAAACCCCCACCTCCCTCATGCCACGTCCGGCAGCCCAGTCCAAAAAGACCCAGGCAACCTGGAGTGACCGCGGTCCTCCGTCTGGCATGGTCACTTGCATCCCGGTGCCCAGGAGCAAATCCTCTGGCCGCACCATATCAGGGCGAACCAGAGTCACGGTGGCACCGGAGTCTAGCAAGCCGTCCGCCTGCCGGTCTCCGATAGTGACCTTCCGCAGATGCTTCTGCCGGACATCGTTGGACTGCATCCCGACTGGAGCAACCTGATGTCCCCCGCTCTCATCTGCTGGTCCTGAGGTGGCAAGTGCAGTCTCTCCGCTGGGCATCCCTCTGTGGGCTGGTTCCACGGCTGTACTTGGCTCCTCTGTGTGTGCCAGTCGCACACGGGCGACCAGCCTCGCAGCTGGTGAGCGTTGCCCCTGATGGGGTCCCTTGGACCGGTCCCGGTCCGGACAGTCTGGCCTGAGATGCCCGACCTTGTTGCAAGTGTAACACCGCCTCTCATGCTTGAACTCTGCAGTCTTGGGTGCGCTGTTTGCTGCCGCAGGCTGGTGTGTCCACGGAGGGGTAGTCTTAGCACCCTGGGCCGCACGGCCCGCTCCTTTGGGTGCTACAGGGTCCTTCATTGCAACTCGGCTGGCCACATACTCATCTGCCATTCTCGCTGCATCCTCATAGGTCTGAGGTTTATGGTCATAGACCCATCCTTTCACATCTGTGGGAAGCTGCTGCAGCAGTTGCTCTTGAAAGAATAAGTCCAGCAGGGTATGGAATGTTGTAACCCCATTCCCCTCCACCCACTGAGTCCCGTGCAAAGCCATCCTACTGGCATAGGTGCTGTATGACTCTCCGGGGAGTACTACCCCCGCCCGGAACTTGCCCCTGTAAGATTCTGGGCTCAGGGCATACTGGGTTAGCAGCTTGCTTTTCACATGACCATAGTCATCGGCATCCACGCGTGGAATACCCATCACAGTCTGTTTGCCTTTGCCAGATAACAGTGGTCGCAGTCTGACCTCCCAGTCCCTTCTTGGAATTCGGAACCGGGAACACTGCGTCTCGAAGTCATTCAGGAACGCATCGAGGTCATCTGTGCCATCCACGAACTTGCTGAAGCTGTGATGATCCGCCCGGGAAAGACCTTGTTCCCCGTTTTCAAGGTAGGAGTTGTGGGTTCTTCCGAGCACTGCTGTCAGGAGCTGTACCCGCTCCGCAGTGCTAACACCCATTCCCCATGTAGCCAGAAGTGCAGTGAGCCCAAGGACGGCACGCTCGGCAGCCGCAGCTGCTACCTCGTCCGCAACCCCTGGCGCCAAGCCACCCACGACGGGGGAGTCACTAGCACTATCCTCATGTCCTTGCAGCCCCGGAGTTGGAGGGACCTCCTGTACTCCGGGCTGAATAGCGTTAGCCAACACAGCAGCTACAGGGACTTGCCCCTCTGGTAGGACCCTGCGGTCCTCATGATGCTCCAAATCCTCCTCCAGTTGTGCCTTCGACCGCCCATCTGTTGGTAAGCCATACCCCGCACATCTCTCCACGACTTTCTCTCTGGTCCATGACCTGAACCTTCCTGAGCGATCGCTCATGGTGCCTTCGGAGTATGGGTGAAGGGAACAGTGAAGTCTCTCGTGCTCTTTAGAAGTGTGTGTCAGTTGCTACTTGTCTGAGGAGCTCGCAAGCTACAAGGTCCTCACTATATTACAGAGCCCGCAGGAAACTGCAATATAGGTTCAATCAGTATCCCGCCAGCTGCCACCAGTTTTTTAAAAGCTTGTCACGATGACATCAACTTTTATCAACACATTTATATTTCTGGGTACTTGATTGAACAGAAAAGTTGCAAAATAAATTGTGATTTATTTCCTTAATAGACAAACACACGACATCTGCAGAATACACTTAAAACCACACTGACTGGGATCATGAAACGAAATAAATTGTCCTTGGAACGAAAGAAATGGTCCTTTGCTTGCCAGTGCAAGAAATGCAGCATTGGTTTTAAAAGTCCTGTGGTTGTTAACCCCTTCACTCCTGGACTGGTTGCTGCTGTACTGGAACAAAGTCTTGCATCTTTACATCATGGATTAACATTCAGGAATCACACTGGGAAATACCTGGGAAGCCACAGTTATAGACTGCCCAAAACTATCTTTAACATGTGGATCCAATCCCCACAGGGGAACAAAAAAAACCACGAATAGCCAAGTGACCCACAGTTCATAAGACCGGTCAAAAGGGCTGTCCGGTGGGCAGGGCGCATGGGTCAGGTTGACGCCCATGCCACTTAGCATACCTGGGCTACACCCATTTCTTGGGGCCACTGTGTCTGGTCTCTGACTTAGAGGTGTCACTAGCCTGACATCTGCTGTGCATCAGTATGCCAGTATTGTATACATTATGGGCCTCTGGGTATTGTCATAATTGACACTCTTTTAGACAGGGGGACTCTAAATCTGTGGGAGCCTTTTGAGGCTCCATCATAAAAATAATTACAACCCTTTCAGGCTTGGTCATAAAAATACCGAAGCTCATTCACCCATATCACAGCTGGATGTCCAAGTAATTCCTGCTTAGACTTACAAAAAAATACCTCCTGCCTTACATTTAAGATCTTCTATCATGTGTTGGTTAGAGGGTATGGCAAGCAATGCATCTTGTCTTTTACCCTCGCAGACAGGGAATGGCCTGCACATGGGGAATAAAAATGGCGGGGACAGGGCAACAATAGTAATGCTGGCAAATCAGGTATTAACCCTTTCCTCCCCGTCACAGGAGCTGTGGCCTTCTTGAGTATCGCTGTACTAGTACTGGCTAGGGTTAAACATTTCACCTTACACTTCAAGCCGAGGTTATGTAGAAAAGGGAATGTGGGGATTTCCAGTTCTCTGGTGCCAATACACTCTTCAAAGACTGGAGGTAGCGGCTTCTGTCGTTCTCGCTCTATTACTTAGTGGCTATGCAATTATTTAACCCAAGTTGTGCTGAACAGCTGTGTAATACGGAAGGCATAGGCTTATAGGGCATGTTAAAAGGGTCATGACGTAAAAGGTGACACTGTGCTCATTTGCACGTCATTTCCCAGAATCCCTGGCTGCGGTGGAAGCATTGTATGCTCAGAGATAATGGTGAAAAGCAGGATTGCAGACCAGTCATTAGACATGTGAATGTGCTCACAAGTTATATTTTTATTTGTTCTCTATTACAACATAAACCACTACATAGGAAAGCTACATAGTGGAACACCTGGTGGGCTATTCAGGTATACTTACTTTATAACAAATGGATGCATAACTGCAGAAATTTGGAGAGTAGCATGCTACTAAACTGCTTCCAGACAGATGTACTCCTACAAAGGGTAGGGGCAAATAACTGCAACTGGAGCAGCAATGTCCCCTAAAAACAAAAATGAAGTCATAGCATAAACTGTTCTGACTCAAGCTCACTGTGGCAAGTGAGAAAAGGCAGGCAGTTTAACTCACTCCCTGTAGATGCACACAGTCCTTTCTTTTGCATATTTATTGTGAAAACAACAATAACAAAAAGGGGGGAACAGGGCAGTTGGAGAAAGTAAGGGAGAGGTAAATTGCAATGGCTTTACCAAGTGATAGACAAGCTGTGACTATCCACAAATGGCTGCTGCATCTAAAAGAAGCATGCTCGCCTGGACTAACAGGAAATACAATCAGACTGTGCCAGCTAGCAGGGGAGGCAGGCACAGCTCAACTAACTAAGAAATGCCGGGTGGTTGCCAGGGCAACAGACTAGAAGCTATGGGAAGGCTACATTTGTAGCAATCTTGCACTGAGGAGTGCTGACAGCCTCAGAACAGACAAAATATGCAATCTGGTTCCAGGACATAAACTGATAGTTCAATTTGTGCTGATATTTTTAACTTCGATTTTATATATATTTTAATTTCTTTTTTTATTGCATTTCAACCATTTTAATTTAAAAGCAGGGACATCATTAAAACCTGAGCTCTTGAGGGGTCTTGAGGACTGGAGTTAATGAGTGTAAATGGCAGCTGCCATTTAACCAACCCACGGAGGCAACTTTTAAACAACTGATATCTCCAGCATTTAACAACATCGTTTAAAAATGGCTGGCTGCAACGATGAAAAGAAAGGAGACATTTACTTTTATAATGAGCAGAGTACATTGCTCCTTTTTTTAAAGGGCAATCCACGTCATTTATTAATAATTTAATTCCAACTCCCTAATCCCTTTCCTAATTATGTATGTGAATTGTTTTCTCTATAATCTCTTGCTAGTTTTCCCGTGATCTCTCAATTATTTCCTTTGTTCTGTTTCCCCACAATTTAATTTATGTATATTGCTTTTTTCCTATAATCTCATTATTTATTGTGTTCTTTTTGTTTTCCTATTAATTTGCATTATATTTTCTTCCAACTGTAGGAAACAGTTGAGAAATTTACACAGAAGTTTGATAGAGGATGAAGTGATTGAAGTGGGAAAAGACAATAATTAGTAATAGTACTGACAGTTCGGTTTAAGTAAATAAGGCAGGACATGGGGAGAACTATGAGTGAAAATAAAGAATTGACAGAATTTAGCAATAGATGGATTTAGGCTTTTTATACCTGCCTGCAGCTGTGTTAGCATAATATGACCCGAAATGGTTCCTGGAGTGTCTCTGTTACACTTATGTAACCTCTCCTTTTTCGTTCTCAGACTTATAAGTAGTGCTGAGGTGGGGGCATGAGTCCCTAATGATACAATGTGCCACACGTGGCCTACGGTCAGAGTGGCAAAATAAGGACACAATGAATGGGTGGTACAACGGCTTTATGTATGCCCCAGATTAAACTCAATACCCAGTTATCCTCAGCAGAGGATCCCTACACGCAACATACACGGGCATAAAACATTACAGTCAACAGTAACACTGCGCAGATGTAAATCAGTGTCAGTGGTGAGTGAGCCACCCAATCCTGGGTATATTGGCTTTGTGATGGTGCCAGAACACCGTGGGAGTTCGTTGTATACTACCATGTTGAAGGCCTGTACGTCAATAAGGGTGCTTTGGTACCGCTGTGCTTTGTAGCTGTTGAGGGTCCCCTCCGACGGTAGTCAAACTCCCGTTCACGTCCTGATTTGGATCCATTAGTCCTCTCACCACGAGCACTCGTGATCACTCGGCAACTCTTGATTGAGCCTAACAACACTCAGGCTTGTGCAGATCTGATACTCTTATCATGACTGCCCCCTCCTTAAAGTCACCTCTGCCTTTTAGTCCCATCTCTTCCACAGCCTTTATCATTGGCTGCTATCCTGTCCATCAACAGTCACATGTCCGCAGCACATTAAGGAAAAACCTGCAAAGGGGCAGTATGAGAGCGTTGATTGCATCACGCAGGAGGTTACTTCCTCCCCTACTAAAACGTTTGATGCCCCCATCAACCAGGTTAAAGTCATTTTCACACATGACAGATCTAACTAACACATACCATCCTCTCTAGGTATATAGAATAATATGTACAGTGGAACCAACACACAACTTTTACAGATTGCAGTACTATTACACCACATGGTTCCACAGCTCCCAGGGTCACCTATGTCCATTGTCATTTGTACTACCCATTTAGCCACACTAACCATGGGAATTTCTGTCGACACCCCTGGAGAATCGTAGTTCAGTCTCATGGGGGGGTCTGGTCTTCTTTTTTGGATGGGGCGAGAACACCTGGGGTGGTACTGTTACTCCCCCTTGCCTCTCAGGGGATCAATAGGGTGCTGTTGGATCATGTTCTGTGGACCCTACACTTGAGGGAGGGCTCACAACTGTCTAGTCCTAATGCTCTTCAACTTCACTATCCTGCTTTATGGGACCCAATGGGGTGAATTCCTCTGCTTCTGGATCTAACTCAGCGATGATATCTCTTTCTCTATCCTGAGACCTTGCTGGTTGCATTGGGGAAAACTTTTGGGGAGGATTCCGCTCTTCATGCTGCATAAATCCAACAGGTGCCCTACATTTCTTTCTCCTCTGTATCCTTCACCCTTGTCAGATTTATCATCGCTGACCTGCACGCATGGGCCTGGTGAGCTACACCCATGACACGGTCTTCGGTTTAACCGTTCACTTCTAGGTTGAATAGCTATTCCTGGAATATCTTCCTTTTCAGGGCATGGCACGAACTGGCAAGAGATGATTCCTATGCAGGATCTTCTCTGACCCACTTCACTTTTAGGCTTTACGCGATATATTGGTTGTCCCTTTACTTTTTCTACTATCATATATGGCTTGGGTTTCCAGCGATTCGCTATTTTTTGTTTACAGAGTATGCCCAGATTCTGGATCAGTACTCTGTCATGCACTTGTAACTCTTGTCCGTGTACTCTTTTGTCATAACAGTCTTCATTCTTGTAAGGATTCTGCTCGATCCGTGCCGGGTTTTCACTGCGGTCCAGGTTTTCTGTCTCTCCTGCCCTTTCTGCTCTTTGTGGCCATTTTGGGTACTGGCAGCCTGCTTTATAAGGCTGCATTTACCATAGGGAGTCGCCGAGCAAAGTTCTGTGTGTTTGCAGCTCCTGTCGGTCTTTGCAGTTACGCCTTACCCTCTTGCCTATTTTGAATTCTTGTTGCTGACCCCGGTCCGTGACCCCGATGTCGCTGCCTTCCGCCTGCCCTGACCTCCGCTTGCCTCCTCGATTTTGCAACTTTGCCACCAGCCCTGACCACTGCTTCCATACTGACTATTGATACTCTTACAGGACTCTGTCCCTGAGTTGTGGTCGGTTTATTTGTATCCCTACCTCAGTCCTGATTTGAGACGAACACCGTCACAATTCTCCCGATTGCAGGTATTGGTAGCATTAGTGGCCAGTTTGCACCCCTCTTGCAGCTGTCCCTTGAGCTTCTGTACGTACTGCATGTAAGTGGTCGGAGATGTATCATCGGCCGCCACTCAAAAACAAAGGTCATTTTGATCGGGCTTCCCATCCAAACATCAAATATTATATGCATGTACTAGGTGATGCACATGCTGACTAAATTGTTCCTTCCCTTGGGTATTCAGGGTGACCATCGTGTTCAATAGGGTCATATTGAACCTCTCTTGTTGAGGCTCTCCCTAGAGGTAGTAGGACGTTGTTCAAGACTTTTTTATTCCACAGAGGCGTCTTTAGTTCCTTGATGAGTCAGCTTTCAAAATGCCGCTCTTGATCGGAATGTATCCTAGTGGACAATCCATAATGGACAAAGTACTTGTCCCACAACACTTTGGCGACTGTAGTAGCTCGCTGATCTTTTGTTGGGAATATTTGAATATACCGGGTGAAGTGGTATGTGACTACTAGGATATTACTAGTGTTCTTTCTGTCCGGCTCTAATGACAGGAAATCCATGCAGACTAAATCCAGTGGTCCCCTGCTGGTGATATTTGTCAATGGTACAGCCTTAGTAAACAGAGTCTTTCTATCTTCCACAGTTCTTGCAGTATTCTTTGACATCCTGGACCATTCGGGGCCAATAAAATCGGTCTTTCATTAATCACGTGGCCATGATCGTCTTGGAGAGAATGGAGTACCACCTGTCTATATTTGTAAAGAAGCACTAGTTGCTTTGTTACCATGTGTTGTGACTTCTTTGCGGCTCTGAACATGAACCCGCTCTTGATCATCAGTTTAGCCCACTGATATAAGAGGAGTCGACTTCAAGGATGCATTCCGGTGCCGGTCCTCGACATTTTCTGGTCCCTCAAGGCTGACCACACGTCCTTCAAACCAGGGTCTGTCCTTTGAGCTTGTGCTAGATCCTGCCGGTTTAACCAGGGTAACCCCGCAATAGTGTTACGTTATATTTGGGTACATCGCTTGTGCTGTCTAGAAAACAGACCCGCCAGGCAGAGGTGGGGAATATAGACCAAAAGCTACAGACAAGGATTCCGACAGGAACAATGCAGGGTCTGAGTGGGAGTGAGACACTTATAGAGGGCAAAGACAGGTGTGAGCTGTTGCAGCCTAAACGGAGGCTGACTTCCTCTTTAAGAAATGAGGACAGGAATTGCCAGGAAGCAATATGGCCATGGTTGTGCCAGTGTGGGTGTGAGGTAACTTTCTGTTGACAGCCATCTTGCTAGAGGCAAAGAGAAAACATCCTCAATTGTCAGCCATGTTGATTGATGAAATAAAACCTAAGATGTCAGCGTTTCAGGGATGCGCCGGCGTTACGTCAGTGCTGCCCGCAGACCAGACCCGTCCCCTGAGCTGAAGGGGGAAGTGGTAATACACGCACCCGCAGCAAAGGGAGCGTGTCCGGAGTGTGGTATAAAGTGTTGCCAGGCCAGGTGTAGTAAGGTAGACAATACTTGCCGGTACCGGTTGTAGAGATAGAGTGAAGAATGCCTTGCCGAGGTCAGGGAGTGGAGAGCGGAGATAGGTCGTAGTCCAAGCCGTGTTCAAGGGGTTACCAGAGTGAGCATTGTCCAAGGAGTGCTGAGATCGAGAGCCAGAGGGGGTAGTCGTACAAGCCGCGTCAGAACCTGTGAAAACACTGAGAGAAGTACTTCCATACAGAGACTATGTCGAGCAAAGACTGAGAGCAGAGAGGAGCTAGATAAAGCAGGAAGGTCCAATTAGGAACGGAGGCGGGACAGGAAGAGCTACAGGGAGACACTGCAGATTGGTGCAGGCATAACAGGCCAGGTGAGTCTTGTTGGGAACCTGAGTATGCTCGTGTGGTGTGCGGGGGCGGAGCCTGAGGTCCGGGGGTCGGGAAGAAGAGTGTGCAGAATGAGCGCTCTCCGTAACGCGTGAACGCGCGTGGACTGAGCCAGTGGATGGTGCAGGTGTGCGCGCGGAAGGGTGTGGGCGCGCCCGGCGCTGAGCAGAGGAATCGCTGAGGAGAGTGATCCCGCAACGGCGGCAGGGGCGGGGAGCCGCAGAGGTCGGTAAGGCAGGATTGTTTTGTGTGTCCAGGGACTCCCTGAGGGGAGAGAGTGCTCTGTGTGGGGAGCGCGGAGGACACCAATTCCTGACAGTACCCCCCTCTTCAGGAACGGCCTCAGGACGGTCCATGAACGATTTCTCTGGAAACTTTTTCCTGAAGGACTTAAGAAGGGCCGGGGCATGGATGTCCTTTAAAGGTACCCAGTATCTCTCTTCATGGTCAAAGCCCTTCCACTGCACCAAGAACTGGAGCTGGCCCCTGGATAGGCGAGAATCCAAAAGAGAGTGAACTTCGTATTCCTCGTTATTTTGGACAGTAATGGGGTCCGGTTTACGAGTCTGATCCGGATAGAAGTGACTGGAGATGAATGGTTTTAAGAGGGACACATGAAAGACATTGGGAATCTTCATACTGGGTGGTAGTTGGAGCCGGTATGCCACGGGATTGATTTGTTCACAAATAGGGAAGGGACCCAGGAACTTAGGTGCCAGTTTAGGAGATGGTACCTTGAGGTGGATAATCTTAGAGCAGAGCCATACCAAATCCCCTAGTTTGTAACTGGGCGCCGAACGACGACGACGATCGGCCTGTAGTTTCGATCTGCGGGAGGAGTCGAGAAGGGTAGACTGAATCCTGGACCATGCGGTTTGGAGGGAAGAAATGCGTTCATCTACGGCTGGTACTCCAGAAGGGATGTTGGGGATGGGAAGACAGGGAGGGTGGAACCCATAATTTATAAAGAAGGGCGACTCCCGGGTGGCCTCGTTTTTGGCAGAATTGACGGCATGCAATGCCCAAGAAAGGAGTTGAGCCCAATCATCCTGGAAATCGGATATGAAACATCTCAGGTACTTCTCCAGCGATTGATTGATTCTCTCCATTTGTCCATTGGACTGAGGATGATAGGCGGAAGAGAAAGAAGAAGAGATGCCCAATCTCTTCGTGAAAGCTCTCCAAAATTTGGATACGAACTGAGAACCTCTGTCAGAAACAATGGACGAAGGGATCCCATGAATCCGGAAAATCTGCTCCGTAAAGATATCAGCAAGGGCGGGGGAGGTGGGTAATCCTTTAAGTGGAATAAAAAGGGACATCTTCGAGAACCTGTCCACGACCACCAAGATAGTGTTCATTCCTCTTGACCTGGGCAACTCCACGATGAAGTCCATCGAAATGTGGGACCAGGGGCGATCGGGAACTGGAAGAGGTAACAGAAAACCCTGAGGCTTTTGACGGAGAATCTTGCTTTGAGCGCACGTGGGGCAGGCGCGGGTAAACTCCAGAATATCTTGAGACATCCTTGGCCACCAGAAATTCCGACGAATGAGATCAGTAGTCTTCTTAAAACCTGGATGACCTGCAGATTTAGAAGAGTGACCCCAAGACAGGACCTCTGGAACAAATTTGGAAGGTACGAAGAGTTTGTTGTCGGGAACGACCAAGTCCTTGGGAATGCGTCTCTGGGAGTGCAAAATCTTGTCAAGATTCTTGAAAGAAGACGTGGCGAGAATCCTCTCTTGTGGAAGGATAGTCTCCAAAGGTTCCTCTGGTCTCTCTTCAGAAGAATGTATTCGGGAGAGTGCGTCTGCCTTTACGTTCTTGGTCCCGGGGATATAGGAAAGGTGAAAATCGAATCGAGAAAAAAAAAGAGCCCAACGAGACTGTCGTGGACCAAGGCGTCGAGCGTTTTCTATGTAAAGAAGGTTCTTGTGGTCTGTGAGAATAGTAAACGGCTCTTTCGACCCCTCCAGCAGGTGTCTCCACTCTTGAAGAGCTATCTTCACGGCCAGAAGTTCCCTGTTACCCACGTCATAGTTCCTCTCGGCGGATGAGAATTTCTTGGAAAAATATGCACAGGGATATAACTTATCTTGAGGCTTGGGTCTCTGAGAAAGAACGTCTCCAGCGCCGCAATCAGAAGCGTCGAACTCCAGGACGAAGGGAAGTTCAATGTTGGGATGACGGAGAATAGGTGCGGATATAAAAGCTTCCTTGAGTGTCTCGAAGGCGGAGATGGCCTCGGATGACCAAGCAGAAGGATCAGCTCCTTTTTTGGTGAGCGCAGTGAGGGGTGCCACAATGGTAGAAAAACTCCGTATAAACTTACGATAGTAATTAGCGAACCCTAAAAAACGTTGTATGGCTTTGAGAGAATTGGGTCTTGGCCATTCAGTGACTGCTTGAAGTTTACCGGAGTCCATCATAAACCCCTCATCGGAAATGATGTTCCCCAGGAACGGAGTAGAGGTCTGATGAAAGGTGCACTTCTCCAGTTTGGCGTACAAATGGTGTTCACGGAGACGGGAAAGGACGTAGGAGGTGTGGCGTATATGGTCCTGGAGATCTTTGGCAAAAATCAGGATATCATCCAAGTATACTATAACAAAAATATTGAGTACTTTACGAAAGACGTCGTTGATGAAATCCTGGAAGACAGTGGGAGCATTACATAAGCTGAAAGGCATTACAAGATACTCGTAGTGTCCACTACGCGTTGAAGGCCGTTTTCCATTCATCTCCCTTCCTGATGCGCACCAGGTTATAGGCACCACGTAGATCCAACTTGGAAAAAATCTTGGCCCCCTGTAATTTATCAAACAGTTCGGTAATAAGGGGAAGGGGGTAACGATTTTTGATAGTTATGTGGTTCAAACCCCTGTAATCAATGCAAGGCCTCAACGACCCGTCCTTTTTCTTGACGAAGAAAAACCCAGCCCCTGCTGGGGCATTGGAGTGACGAATAAAGCCTTTCTTGAGATTCTCCTGGATATATTCATCCATAGCGTGAGATTCTGGTAACGACAAGGGGTAGGTCTTGGACTTGGGTAGGGAGTAACCTGGAACCAGATCGATCGGACAATCGTAAGTCCTGTGTGGTGGCAAAAGGTCTGACTGTACCTTATTGAAAACGTCCCGGAATTGGTGGTAAACAGAAGGTAGAATAACTTCGGGAACAGAGGTATTGGCCAGCAGTTGATGAGTCTCGCCTGACCTTGGCCTCCAGGAGATGGGAGCAGAGGAAATCCAGTCAATGAGAGGATTGTTAAACTGTAGCCAAGGAAGACCAAGGGTGATGGGTATCCCAGGAGCGTGAATGGCATCGAGAACTAAGATCTCCTTGTGCAGATGTGAGGACAGAAGCAAGGGGGCCGTCTCTAAGGAGATGTGGGCCAGGGTAAGAGGAGGTCCATCGATACCGATGAGTGCGATGGGAACCTTCTTCCTCACGAGCGGTATGCGGTTTAACCTGGCGAATTCAAGGTCCACGAAGTTTCCTCCAGCTCCTGAGTCAATGAAAGCGGCGGTAGAAGTCTGGAACTTATTGCCTGAAAGGGAGACTGGAAATGTAAGTTTCTTAGGGAGTTCACCTTTATGAAGGGGACGTGGAGACATTACACCCAGAGAGAGCCCCTCTGTACTCACTAGGTGTTCCCATTTCCCGGACGCAGTGGACACTCCGGAACCAGATGCTCCATGGATCCACAGTAGAAACACAATCCCCCGGCGTGGCAGAACTGCCGTATCAGTGTGCGGATGCGTTGTACCACCAATTGCATTGGCTCTGGCAACTCCAGTGCAGGACGAAGAGGTGTGGTAGCACTTGGGGGAGCAGGAGTGCTGCTGGGAGTACTGGAGAACAGAACCTGAAAGTTATGGAAGCGAGTGCGCTGACGCTCTGAGCGGCGTACCTGGATACGTTGATCCACTCGGACGGCCAAATCAATGAGGACCTCCAATATATCCGGCCTGGATTGGCGAGAGAGTTCATCCTTGATGGGATCTGCCAGGCCTTGCCAGAATACGGAGACGAGAGCCTCTTGTCCCCAATTAGTCTCGGCTGCTAGAGTCCGGAATTCCACAGCATACTGTGTCACCATTCGCCGTCCCTGAGTGATCTGGAGAAGAGAAACAGATGCCATCTCCCGACGAGCGGGGGAATCGAATACTTGTTGGAACTCTGCTTTAAATGCCGGCTAATCTTGGGTAAGATCAGAACGTCGATCCCAAACCGGGGAAGCCCAAGCTAGGGCGCTGCCAGTGAGGAGGTTATAAATATAGGCTACCTTCTTGCGACCAGTATTGTAGAGATGGGGGGCCATTTCATAGTTACATAGTTACATAGTAGATGAGGTTGAAAAAAGACGTACGTCCATCAAGTTCAACCTATGCTAAATTTAGACAACAGATACTTTATCCTATATCTATACTTACTTATTGATCCAGAGGAAGGTAAACAAAAAACTCCATTAAGGGGAAAAATTAATTCCTTCCTGACTCCAAGAATTGGCAATCGGATTAATCCCTGGATCAACATCCTTCCCATGTATACTTATTTGGTATATCCCTGTATACCTTTCCCATCTAAAAAGATGTCCAACCTTTTATTGAACAAATCTATTGTATCTGCCATCATAGTCTCCATGGGTAATGAATTCCACATTTTAACTGCCCTTACTGTAAAGAACCCTTTCCTTTGTTGCTGGTGAAATTTCGTTTCCTCCAACCTTAAGGGATGGCCCCTAGTCCTTTGTACTGCCCGTGGGATGAATAGTTCTTTTGAAAGCTCCTTGTATTGTCCCTGAATATATTTGTATATAGTTATCATATCCCCTCTTAGACGCCTCTTTTCTAATGTAAATAAATCTAATTTAGCTAGCCTCTCCTCATAAGTTAGAATGTCCATCCCCTTTATTAATTTGGTGCCTCTTCTCTGCACTCTCTCTAGTTCCATAATGTCTTTTCTTAGGATTGGTGCCCAAAATTGTACTCCTTATTCAAGGTGTGGTCTTACTAATGCTTTGTAAAGGGGCATAATTATGTTTACTTCCCTTCCATCCATTGCCCGTTTGATGCAAGATAAGATCTTGTTTGCCTTTGCAGCTACTGCATGACATTGGGCACTATTGCTAAGCCTGCTGTCTACAAGCACTCCTAAATCCTTCGCCATCAAGGATTCCCCCAATATATCTCCATTTAATTTGTAAAATGCCTTTTTATTCTTGCATCCCAAATGCATAACCTTACATTTATCTGTATTAAACCTCATTTGCCATTTACCTGCCCACGTTTCCAGTCTCTCCAAGTCCTTCTGAAGAGAAATTACATCCTGCTCTGATTCTATTACCTTACACAATTTAGTATCATCAGCAAAGATGGAGATTTTGCTCTCGATCCCAACCTCAAGGTCATTAATAAACAAGTTAAAAAGCAGGGGTCCCAGTACCGATCCCTGAAGTACTCCACTCACGACTTTAGCCCAACCTGAAAAAGTTCCATTTATGACAACCCTCTATTGTCTGTCCTTTAACCAGTTTTCAATCCAGGTGCATATATTATTACTGAGTCCAATTTTCTTTATTTTGTACACCAACCTCTTGTGTGAAACCGTATCAAAAGCCTTTGCAAAATCTAAGTAGACCACATCAACTGCATTACCCTGGTCTAAATTCCTACTTACCTCCTCAAAGAAACAAATAAGGTTAGTTTGGCAAGATCTATCCTTCATAAATCCATGCTGACTATTACTAATCATTTTGTTTTCCATTAGGTATTCCTGAATATTATCCCGTATTAAACCTTCAAGTAGTTTCCCTACTATTGAAGTCAGGCTTGCAGGTCTGTAATTCCCCAGGTGTGATCTAGCTCCCTGTGACAGAGTGAAGTCAACTCCTATCAGTTACGCCTGGGAGACATATGTCTGAGAGCTTCATCCAGCACTCATAAGGGTTAACTCAGGTGGAAGTTAGGAAATCAGAACTCTTTAGCTGACACCTGAGAGCCAGCAAGGTAGATAAAGGATCATGTGACTGGCAGTAGCTGCCAGAGAGAGAGAGAGAAGCACACTGCTGCGTGAGCCCTTAGCCAGAGGGATTTCACCAAAGACTACTTCAACTAAAGTAAGGATTATTCATTTGTTTACTGACTGCTTAAAGTACCCTTATGGTTTGGTTCTGGTTTAGCCAGCCAGCCTGCTAGATTGGTCTGCTTTGTTATTAGTCAGTTTTTCTCCCAAAGTGGAGCAGGATTTATTTTGTTAAAGGGACAGTGTACCCGCATGTTATGTTACTGTGGAGAAATAAAGCCACTGAACGTTTTTATTTATCCTGAAACTATACGTGTGGACTGTTCCCTGACCTCGGCTACAGGCCGTCCTGCCACACTCCCTTTTTAAATATAGGAACCACATCTGCTTTACGCCAATCTTGTGGTACTGAGCCTGTGGAAATGGAGTCCTTGAATATTAAATATAATGGTTTTGCTATTACTGAGCTTAACTCCTTGAGAACTCTTGGATGTATGCCATCGGGGCCAGGTGCCTTATTTACTTAAATTTTTTCAAGTCGCTTATGAACTTCTTCCTCAGTTAACCAATTGGTCATTAATATGGAGTTTGTGGCTTCCTCCTGTGGCGCTACTATTGAACTTGATTCTTCCCTGGTAAACACAGAGGCAAAGAATTTGTTTAATACCTCTGCTTTTTCCTTATCTCCAATAATCTGCCTACCCATCTCACACTGAAAGGGTCCTATATTTTCTTTTCTCATTTTTTTTGTTATTAAGGTACTTAAAGAACTTTTTAGGGTTGACCTTACTTTCTATTGCAATCCTTTTTTCATTATCAATTTTTGCTATTTTAATTGCCCTTTTGCAATTTTTGTTACATTCCTTATAATTCTGATACGATGTCTCTGTCCCTTCTGACTTAAAGAATCTAAACGCCTTCCTCTTCTTGTCCATTTCCTCCCCTACCTGTTTATTTAGCCACATTGGTTTTGACTTAGTTCTTTTATTCTTATTACCAAAGGGTATACACTGATAAGTGTGCTTTTCTAACAATGTTTTAAAGACTGCCCATTTATCTTCTACATTTTTCCCTGCAAAAACATCATCCCATTGTATTACTACTAGATTAGACCTCAGTTTATTAAAATCTGCCTTTCTAAAGTTTAAAGTCTTTGTTGAACCCAAGTAATCTGTTTTTTGATAATTTATTTCAAATGAGACCCAAATGTTCCAGGACTTGAATATTTGTTATTACTTCTACATTGTTTGATATGACCAAATCCAGAACTGCCCCTCTCCTGGTTGGGTTGGTAATTTGGGTCATATAATTATCTTTAAGCACCCCCAAAAACCTGTTTCCTTTTGTTGTAACGCTAATCTCATTGCCCCAGTCTTTGTCTGGATAATTAAAATCAACCATTATGCAAACATGACCCAGTTTTGATGCCTTCTCCATTTGCAAATGTATTTTAGCTTCCTCAACCTCACAGATATTTGGTGGTTTATAGCATATTCCCACAAACATTTTCTTTATACTTTTACCTCCACTGCTAATTTCTATCCACAAGGTCTCTACATTTTCATCATTCCCTTCATAGACATCATCCCTTATAATAGGTTTTAGATCTGGTTTAACATATAGACATACTCCACCTCCCCTTCTATTTGTTCGATCCTTCCGAAAAAGAAAATACCCCTTTAAATGAACTGTCCAGTCATGAGTTTCATCCCACCATGTTTCAGTAATGCCTATGATATCATACTGCTCCCTTGTAGCTATTAATTCAAGCTCCCCCATTTTATCTGTCAGGCTTCTTGCATTAGCAAGCATGCATTTAAGTTTTTTTTCAGCCTGTACTATTATCTTATCTGCTCCTTCCTTTCTGCTCCCACTTGGTTTAGTCTTTAGAAGTTTAGTATTATCTCTATTTACTATGGGTATCTCACTGCTTGTCAAACTTGCACTTGCCCCCATTCTACCTCCATACCACCTTGTATCCTCATCTATTCCATTTAGTTCATTATCTGTTTCATTCCCCTCCCCCCTCCATCCTAGTTTAAAATCTCCTCTAACCTTTTTAGCATTCTCCCCCCTAGCACAGAAGATCCCTCTTCATTGAGGTGCAATCCGTCCCTAGAATATAGATAGCACCTCTCAGAAAAGGAGTCCCAGTGCTCTAAAAACCCAAAACCCTCCTTCCTACACCACTTTCTTAGCCATGCATTAATCTCCCTGATCTCTGACTGTCACCCTGCGGTAGCGCATGGCACTGGTAGTATTTCAGAAAATACTACCTTGGAGGTCCTTGCCTTAAGCTTTTGGCCTAGATCCCTGTAATCATTTTTTTAGGACCCTCCATCTATTTCAAACTGTACCTCACACTGGTTTAGGAAACCCCTACATTCTTGCGGTTCACCTGCAAAAGGCTTGGGGGGAGGAATCCTTACATTGGAGCTGCTAACTGCGCTTGCGGAGTGGGGGCTTACATCTGGCAAGGTCGCGGTCGGTACTCGGTCTGAGAGTACTGCGACCTGGCGTGTAAGTGCCACAATTTGATCCGCCATGGCCTGGTTTTGCTGAAGCAGATTGGAGAGAAACTGTTGAAGTTCGGTCTGGTCTGCGTCTTGTGGGCTCGACATAATGTTACGCCGGTGCTGCCCGCAGACCAGACCCGTCCCCTGAGCTGAAGGGGGAAGTGGTAATACACGCACCCGCAGCAAAGGGAGCGTGTCAGGAGTGTGGTATAAAGTGTTGCCAGGCCAGGTGTAGTAAGGTAGACAATACTTGCTGGTACCGGTTGTAGAGATAGAGTGAAGAATGCCGTGCCGAGGTCAGGGAGTGGAGAGCGGAGATAGGTCGTAGTCCAAGCCGTGTTCAAGGGGTTACCAGAGTGAGCGTTGTCCAAGGAGTGCTGAGATCGAGAGCCAGAGGAGGTAGTCGTACAAGCCGCGTCAGAACCTGTGAAAACACTGAGAGAATCCAGAAGTACTTCCATACAGAGACTATGTCGAGCAAAGACTGAGAGCAGAGAGGAGCTAGATAAAGCAGGAAGGTCCAATTAGGAACGGAGGCGGGACAGGAAGAGCTACTGGGAGACACTGCAGATTGGTGCAGGCATAACAGGCCAGGTGAGTCTTGTTGGTAACCTGAGTATGCTCGTGTGGTGTGCGGGGGCGGAGCCTGAGGTCCGGGGGACAGGAAGAAGAGTGTGCAGAATGAGCGCGCTCCGTAACGCGTGTACGCGCGTGGACCGAGCCAGTGGATGGTGCACGTGTGCGCGCGGGATGGTGTGGGCGCTCCCGGCGCTGAGCAGAGGAATCACTGAGGGGAGTGATCCCGCGACGGTGGCAGGGGCGGGGAGCCGCAGAGGTCGGTAAGGCAGGATTGTTTTGTGTGTCCAGGGACTCCCTGAGGGGAGAGAGTGCTCTGTGTGGGGAGCGCGGAGGACACCGATTCCTGACAGCCGGTACCTAATGGGTGCGGCTGCAATGGTAGATCCTGACAAATAGGTAACTCTTCAGGGTGACAGTAAAGGAAAGACTTAATTGTGTGTGTCGATGATCAGAACCAGTGAAATAGGTCGATAAGCACCATGGTTATTCAGGGGAAGGAAAAAAACATTGTGAGGATTTATCATGTGGTCGTGGTGAAATCTCCAAATTTGACATTTTTTACGCTAATCAAAGGTGGTTTGATAGATTTAAAAGGTGTCAGTCTGCATAACATGAAGATGAGTGGTGAAGCTACTTTTAAGTTTCCTGAAGTACTGAAAAAATTATTGAAGGGGGGTTGGGGGTTAAGGGTGGAGGGCACACACCTCAACGCCAATGAGACTGGACTTTTTATGAAGCATATGTTTGACAGGACTTATTTCTATTGGAAGAGAAGACTGCACCAGGGTTTAAGGCAGCCAAAGATCTCTTGACTCTTCTTCTGTGAGGCAATACTGCAGGCAATTTTAAATCGAAGCCCTTACTGGTGTACCATTCTGAAAATCCCAGGTCTGTGAAGGGCTACTACAAGCCTAATCTACCTGCAATTTGGTGATCGACCGTAGGACGCTGAGGTCGCACCTGAACCAATCAGTATCCTGTGTCGAATGCAGAAGCAAAGGAATCGGGGCAACAGGAGACTCGCGCGATCCAGGATGACACACTCTAACATAGGCCGTAGATTTTATTTTATATATGTAAGTACAGAGAGCTGTACAGTATTTTTATGTGAATACATCGCTTTTTATACAAATTTTCTCTGTGCATGATATTTGAACACGAGGGGAAGACACTGTATCCCAAGAAGGGGGGCCCCATCTTCGGTTCCTACTTAAGGATAGATGTCCCCCTGATATACACACACGTTCTGAAGGTGGCAGCGAACAGGAGAGGAGAGGTCTTTTCTCCCAAAGATAACTTTATAGGCCTTTATTCACTTCTGGCCATGTGAGTAGTAGCACTGATCTACTCTGAATTTAAGAACATTAAAAACCATTCTGCTATTACAATATTGCACTATTTGCATATTTTATCTTTTACATGATTCTGCGCTCCCTATACCAGGGGTCACCAAACTCTTAGTCCAAAAGAGCCAAATATCAGTAGCACAACGATTTAGAATTTTTTAAAGAGCCACAAATATATTTTTACAAGTACGGTTGATTAAAGAAGACAGTGAATTGATAACACATTATAAGTATTTATTTATTAAGTGGAGAAGGTTTCCTGAATACAACTCAAGTAAATATTCAAAAAAATATATTTCTTGGCATTGTTAACATTGTAAATGTATATAATTTTACAGAAAATAAATTACAACTTGGTTGAGGTGCGGATTCAAAATTAATGTACATATAAAAAATACTCCCACCTCCCAATACATATAAAATATACTCCCACCTCCCCAATACATATAAAATATACCCCCAAGCCCCCCCCCCATCAGATCAGGCTGGCCCCCATCAGCATCTTACACCCTCCCCCCACCCCCCATCACATCAGACTGCCCCCCATCATTATTCCCCCATCACATCAGGCTGACCCCCCCCATCACATCAGGCTGCCCCCCCCCCATCATATCCCCCCCATCACATCAGGCTGGCCCCCATCATTATTACCCCCATCATCATCATCTTATCCCTCCCCCCCCCATCATCTCATCTCGACTTGGCCCCTATCATCTTATTTCCCCTCCTCCCCCTCCAGGCCACAAATGCTGTCCTTACCTTATTAGGCAGGATTCAGACTTCTGTCTCTGCCGGGGTGTATGGGCTCCCTCCCGCTCTCCATTGGATCTGCCCGGCCACCGTCCAGTCTCAAAGCGCCATTGCCGTGCTCGCGGCCACCGCCGCCGCCACCTACGCGCTTGCCTCCGCATCATCCGCCACCCACGCGCTTGCTTCCGAATCATCTGCCTGCTGCCGCCGCAAATTCTTAGGAGAGCCGCACGGAGGTGCCCCAAGAGCCGCAAGTGGCTTGCAAGCCGCGGTTTGACGACCCCTGCCCTATACTCTTCAATCAACATTTCCTAAGGATCAAGGGAGGATCCCCATTGGTCAAGCAGCATATCACTTATACACTATTTTCACTTATATTTTGCACTAATATTTTTCATATATGTATTCACCATTCACCAAATAATTTTGCTTATATATCAAAAGAGAGCGCCTCTGCTTCTTTTTCTATAATTTGGTGATCAAACAGGAAAGCTTGGACGACTATGAAAGTTGTTCAAGAATGGTTACTATTTTTTTTTTGCCCTGCTGTTAAGGTACTGTGTCAGACATAATCACGCCAACAAGGCATTACTCCTCCTAGATAATGCCCCATGCCACCCAGTAAATTTAGGTGATCTGTGTGATAAAGCGAGGGTGGAATTCCTCCCTAAAAACACGACTGCCTTGATCCATCCTATGGATAAAGGAGTGATTGCCAGAGCTTTTTGCCAACTGATAAGGAACTGATGGACAGGATAGCCTACAATTAGGGCATTCTGGCCAAACGAAATCATGAACGCTGCGGACAACATCGCTGAGTCGTGGGAGGAACTAAAAGCATCAACTTTGAATGGTGTGTGGAAGATATGGCCTGTGTGTGTTCACAATTTTAATGTTTTTTTTCTGAAGCAGTAACCATTCCAAATTCAACAAAACATTGTGACCCTTGTAAATGACGTAGGCTTTGAAGACGTAGAAGCTGATGTGTTTGAGTTGCTAGTACCATGGAGAAGACCTGTCAAATGAGGCACCTGGAGCAAGAGCGAGCTGGAGGAGGGGAGTGGAGAAGCTTCACTTTTATCGAGGGATTCCTGTATGTTTTTTTTTTCTTTTTCTCATTGTTCTTTTTATTGATTTTCTAACATTGCTGGCAAACATGACAGATTTCAACACATACAATTTTCCATGTTTAAATTATTCTTAAAAGAAAAAAATATATAAGTAAAAAGGTATAAATCAGATACTCAATCTTAACTCAAAAATACACTATTTTAAAATTAAATAATTAAGTTACAGAATGTACAAAACATAACTTTAATCAGATACATATTAGAGATGTTAGGTTCTGATATACTGTTCTCCTGTCTTGATACCCGTTTAATCTGGTTCTTTTCTCCCTCTGTTTACCTTATCTATGCCCTTGTGCAATTTTCCGCAAGAGACTCAAGGATTTGTGTGAAAGCCTGATATATTTGGTCTTTTTCACTCTGTCGTAGGGACTCGCTAAAGGGTTCCCATTTTGTAAAAAAAATCTCAGTTTTTTGTTCCTTATTCCATTTTATCTAAGGTTATTAGTGGAGTGAGATATGTTTTAACCGTTTCCAAGTTTTGGAGGGTCATACTTCACCTATTGCACCATTATAGACTTTCTAGCTGCCATGATTATAATTTCAGCAATCCTTGGGATTCCTGAGTCCCCATTAACTTTCTTTCCACCCCTCCATGTTACCAAATAAAACCGATAGAGGTTCCTTCACAGTTACCACTTTTGTCATATCATGTATATATATTAGAACCTGGTCCCAAAAATCAGATATACATGGGCATTCCCATAGGCAGTGTTTTTGATCCGCTTTAATAAGCAGACATTTCGGGCATTTATTTTGATCATTTTCTATCTGTTTATATTGGATATCAAGCGCATAATATGCTCTATGTAGTAATTTCAATTGTAATTCCCTCCATGTCTCTGATATTAGTTTCCCAGTTCTACCCAATCCTACCAGCAAAGAGTCAATCCCAGTTATTCTGGGAAGTCCTTGTTCCTTGGCTGCCACTTTTTGCAATTGCTTGCCATGGCCTTTAGTCTTTATCTCGGATCCAATCATATAATTCAGAGATCGAATATGTAATATTATTTTCAGTCCTAAAGTAGCTATCAAACATGTTGTTTTCTTATCTCTTTCTTATAGTTCTCTAGACTCTAACAGTAATGTATGATCTGCATTTAGGGGAAGTAGTGAGATTGTGGGAATTCCTTAACTCTGAGCTCTTCAAATTACATAAAGCATTCCAGTTCTGTATCTACCAGCTGCCCTATATTTTTGATTTCCTTAGTTTCCCACGTCTTAAACATATTATGAGATCGACCTGGTTCAAATTTCATGTTACCTTGTATAGGCAGAAATTTTGATATTTTGTAGGACATCCCACACTTTTTCTCAGTTTCTTCCCAGTGGCCCATGTATCTTTTATCAGTGGACTCCCTCTAATGACTAAAGGTATAGTTCCCCAAGTCATGTGTAGGATCTCTTTCAGCGTCATTGGGAGCACCATTTGTTTGTCAAGTTTCGTACAGGAATATATTTCTTTGTCCATTAGCCAGTCTCCCATATGCCTGGCTATGCATGCCAAATTGTATTTTCTAATGTCAGGTCCACTCACTCCACCAAGTTCCTTTGAGAAAAATAGTTTTGGCATTGCAATTCTATTTCTGCCTTTGTTCCATATAAACTTTTTTATTGCACTATTAATCAATTGTATGTCTGCATGGCGAACCAGAATAGGCAGCATCTGCAATGGGCAGTGTTCGACAATTATATACATTTACACGCCCGGGGCGTGTGGATTTAATCCCCGGGCGAGTAAATATTGGCCCAAGCAGCACACGTGTGTTTTTTAAATTTCCCGCGCTCGCGCTGCTGTTTTTCCCGCGCTCGCGCTGGAGAAAAAAAAAAAAGCCAGAGGCGGGTTCATGTTGTTGGGGAGATTACCCCGCCTCCGGATCTCTGAGCAGTGCCTTCGCTCCACCCCCGCCTCTCAGCAACTTTCCCTCCTCAGCGCTTCTACTCCTCCCCCTTCCGGCAGACAGCCCCTTCCACGCCTGTCTGCCTCAGGCCCCTGCAGGGCCATCTGGGGGGGTGCACGCGCACGCGCTGGAGGGGGGGGCCGCACGTGAAGTTCCCGGCCACGTTTCTCATCAGGGAGGTTGGTGTGGCCGTGCGGCTGTTCCCTGCTCACCACCGATCCCACCGTCGCAACTAATGCCCGACCTCCCCGACACCCCTCCTGGCTGCACGCGCGGCTTGCCACGTTTCCCATTGGGGAGGTTGGCGGCCGTGCATCTGTCCGGCTGGCCCCCCCGATCCACCCGCTGGCCCCCCGACCCCTCCGCGGGCCCCTGATCCTCCTGCTGGCCCCCCCAATCCTCCCGCTGGCACCCCCAATCCTCCCGCTGGCCCCCAGATCGACCCGCTGCCCCCCCGATCCTCCCGCTGGCCCCCAGATTGACCCGCTGCCCCCTGATCCTCCTGCTGGCCCCCCGATCCTCCTGCTGTCCCCTCGATCATCCCGCTGGCCTCCCGATCCTCCCGCTGGCACCTTAACCCCCCCACTGGCCCCCCGATCCTCCCACTGGCCCCCCGATCCTCCCGCTGGCCCCTCGATCCACCCGCTGGCCCCTCGATCCTCCCGCTGTTCCCCCCATCCTCCCGCTGACCTCCCCATCCCACCGCTGGCCCCCCGATCCTCCCGCAACTCCTGCCCGATCCCCTGGCATGTGGAGCAGCATGTGGAGGACAAGCAGGCCCTGGAGGAACAGGTAGGCCCCCTCCCTTCCAATGAATACCAACCCAGTCA